>NW_026888564.1:45000-97681 GCF_032173495.1 Musca vetustissima
ATCCACGCCTCAGATAGTCGTTGAAAAAATATTGTTTAAAAAATCCACGCCTCAGATAGTCGTTGAAAAAATATTGTTTAAAAAATCCACGCCTCAGATAGTCGTTGAAAAAATATTGTTTAAAAAATCCACGCCTCAGATAGTCGTTGAAAAAATATTGTTTAAAAAATCCACGCCTCAGATAGTCGTTGAAAAAATATTGTTTAAAAAATCCACGCCTCAGATAGTCGTTGAAAAAATATTGTTTAAAAAATCCACGCCTCAGATAGTCGTTGAAAAAATATTGTTTAAAAAATCCACGCCTCAGATAGTCGTTGAAAAAATACTTAAAAATCCACGCCTCAGATAGTCGTTAAAAAAATACCTTTAAAAAATCCACGCCTCTGTCGAGCCTTAAAAAAATCCATTCCTCTGTGAAGCCCACCCTAATATTAGCCACATTAACGCTAAGATACATATATAAAAAACAAAATTGCAGCCAGTCAGCGATTTTATTGACAGTAGTTAAAGATTTTTTTGTGACCGCGTGTTTTGAAATTGTTGTGGTCAATGTTTCGGCATTATTCTACTGTGTTACCGAATGTACGATATTTTGTGTGAATACGTAGGTATGTGTGTGTGTGCGAGGAGGAGATCTGCGGCAAACATTGCTTATTTTTATTTTTTGTTTTTGTGAGGATTTGGTTTCATCGTCGTCATTTGGACGATGTCTGGTCATTACACATGCATATATGCCCCGTAGTTTTCCAGTGCAATCTGGATGATATTATATTGTTCGTATGTACATACATATGTAGTTACACATATATGTATAGACATTCATCCAGACAGACAGCTCCATTTTACTATGGACGAACCTATATTATTATTTTTTATAGTTTCTGTGTATTTCCATTGTACGAACGAGAGAAAGATCTTAAATTACAAATATGGTGCTAATTGAAATATAAACACACACAGCAGAAACAAATCGTGAAGAATACATACAAATTAACAAACACACACGGACATACGTCGAGAATAAATTTGAGATTGTAATTTTGAAAGGGGTTAAATAAAATTTGATGAATATAAAGAGGCAGGGCAATATTACGATTTGTTACGAAGTGTTAAAATTTATTACAAAATTGATTATGAGAAGGGTAGAATACCAGAAGTATCTCTTAGAAAATCCACGCCTACAATATGCCCTAAAATATTTCTTAGAAAATACACGCCTTCAATAGGCATTGAACAATATTCCTTAGAATATCTACGTCTACAATAGGCTTTAAAAATCCAATAAAAAAATTAAAAAATATTTTTTAATAAATCTATGCCTGCAATAGGCCTTGAAAAAATATGTTTTATAAATCTACACCTGCAGTAGTCCTTGTGAAAATATATACAAAAATCTACGGCTACAATGGACCCTGAAAAAATATTCTTAAAAAATCCACGCCTATATTGGACCCTAAAAAAATATGCTTTAATAAATCCACACATTTAATCGGCCCTGCCGAAATACACTTTAAAAAAAGACGGATCCTATCAAATCTACTTTCCGACTCTTGATAGTGCCACAGCCTCCAACCTCAAATCCGACTTTAGTAGTTCAACCTCAGAGCCTTTTAATAATCTTGTCTACATCTCATATTTTCGGATGCAAAATATGTTAAACCTTGAAAATCGTAACCTTAGGTTTTGATTTTGACTTATTTATCCTTGTCCCAAAAATCGGTGCAATTTATTGTAAATTAATTTACGTAAAATAGCAATAACGTTAATACTGCTGTTGTAAATAATAAATAAACCCGTTTTGTTACCACAAATTGACTTTTAAAATAATGGGAAAATTTAACACAAGCCACAACAATTATTCCAAAAAAAAAATATCCGTCGTAAATTCTAAATAAAAGTGTGAATGTCCATAAAGGAAGATAATGACCCCCAATGTCTATATGACAAATCAATCTAGACAAGTGGTTTTATTTTTAAGAAAGAAAAAAAATGTCTGTCATCACATGATTGCCGAAAAATAATTTGGGATTTTGAACTTCAAGCGTATGTACTTGAAATATTGTTGCAAAATTATTATCGAAATGCAATTGGTGCTTCGATTAGCATTAGGCTAAAGAAAAAATGTATGGAAGCATAAATCAATTTTTTTATGAAAATGTACAGGTCACAACATATGATCGAACGTCAAAACGCACGGAGTACGTTTATTGAAAAATCACCAGACCTCCTAATGGTAATGGCGCTGAGGAAAAATTGTCGTGGTGCACAATGACAATGCGAGCTCTCACACTTTGGCTCAAATCAGCTAAATCGTTAACTTTCGCCGTACAGCCCTGACAGAGCACCCAGTGACTGCTTTCTAATTAATAACAAAATGCATGTTTTAATGATTTTCTTACTGAGAGGATGGAGTGGAATAGTTGTTTAGACAATTACATTGAGCACATAAAATGTATATAAATCATGGTGGATAATACTTTGAAAAACAATAAAACCTGTGCCGTGATCATTCTCTATTTTTGTACCTCCCCAGTTAATATCAACCCACCTCAATATTTATTAATATTTACCAGACATTACTTGTGATTTTCAACTTCAATGCATCGACAATCAATCACCTTTCTTGAAGTACACAATAATTCTCATTCATATCGCCCTACGACTCGGATATATGTTTTACTTTATCATTGTGATGTGTTCGAACTCAGACTTTAACAAACTACAAGAAACAAATATGTGTGTCTCGTCCGCAGTCTCGGCTACTGGTAAAATATAACAACGTTTCGGAATCGGTCATAACCTACTCCGGCTCTTTGTAAGTGCATAGCCTGTTCTTTGTTCATATCCAGCTTCTACATTCCGGTCAGTTTAGTTTATCCAGTCCTAAACAACCGAAATCCGAACCACTGCAATTACCAGAATACTACCGAACCGAACAGCATACAAGCCTATTATCTCGAGCCGACTGTGACCAGTATGACTGAATTTTTCCACCAATATCGGTATAGCAGTCGGGCAGCGACCTGTCAAATAACAAAAGAGGCCTAGAAGACTCCCTGTGTGTATTCTTTTTATCTACAAAATACCCAATGTGGATCTATGGAATATCCAGAGGACACTATTGACAGTTCGACTCGCATGAACAAACATATTTTTCTACATATTTTTTTTAATTATATATATATTATATAAACAGCCCATCTATAGAGACTCCCCACTCACCAGGTCATATGCGGAGGATTATTTATTCACAGATAACCTATAGAGTCTCCCTTTTCCCAGCTCGTCTATATACTCCATCTTCAGGTCGTCTATATAGACTCCCTCTTCAGGTCGTCTATATAGACTCCCTCTTCAGGTCGTCTATATAGACTCCACTCCCTCTTCAGGTCGTCTATATAGACTCCACTCCCTCTTCAGGTCGTCTATATAGACTCCACTCCCTCTTCAGGTCGTCTATATAGACTCCCTCTTCAGCTCGTCTATATAGACTCCCTCTTCAGCTCGTCTATATAGACTCCCTCTTCAGCTCGTCTATATAGACTCCCTCTTCAGCTCGTCTATATAGACTCCCTCTTCAGCTCGTCTATATAGACTCCCTCTTCAGCTCGTCTATATAGACTCCCTCTTCAGCTCGTCTATATAGACTCCCTCTTCAGCTCGTCTATATAGACTTCCTCTTCAGCTCGTCTATATAGACTCCCTCTTCAGCTCGTCTATATAGACTCCCTCTTCAGCTCGTCTATATAGACTCCCTCTTCAGCTCGTCTATATAGACTTCCTCTTCAGCTCGTCTATATAGACTCCCTCTTCAGCTCGTCTATATAGACTTCCTCTTCAGCTCGTCTATATAGACTCCCTCTTCAGCTCGTCTATATAGACTCCCTCTTCAGCTCGTCTATATAGACTCCCTCTTCAGCTCGTCTATATAGACTCCCTCTTCAGCTCGTCTATATAGACTCCCTCTTCAGCTCGTCTATATAGACTCCCTCTTCAGCTCGTCTATATAGACTTCCTCTTCAGCTCGTCTATATCGACTCCCTCTTCAGCTCGTCTAAATAGACTCCCTCTTCAGCTCGTCTAAATAGACTCCCTCTTCAGCTCGTCTATATAGACTCCCTCTTCAGCTCGTCTATATAGACTCCCTCTTCAGCTCGTCTATATAGACTCCCTCTTCAGCTCGTCTATATAGACTCCCTCTTCAGCTCGTCTATATAGACTCCCTCTTCAGCTCGTCTATATAGACTCCCTCTTCAGCTCGTCTATATAGACTCCCTCTTCAGCTCGTCTATATAGACTCCCTCTTCAGCTCGTCTATATAGACTCCCCACCCTCAGCTCGTCTATATAGACTCCTTGCCACTCAGCTCGTCTATATAGACTTCCTGTTCTTCAGCTCGTCTATATAGACTCCCTGCCCTTTAGCTCGTCTATATAGACTTCCTGTCCTTCAGCTCGTCTATATAGACTCCCTCTTCAGCTCGTCTATATAGACTCCCTCTTCAGGTCTCGTCTATATAGACTCCCTCTTCAGCTCGTCTATATAGACTCCCTCTTCAGGTCGTCTATATAGACTCCCTCTTCAGCTCGTCTATATAGACTCCCTCTTCAGGTCGTCTATATAGACTCCCTCTTCAGCTCGTCTATATAGACTCCCTCTTCAGGTCGTCTATATAGACTCCCTCTTCAGGTCGTCTATATAGACTCCCTCTTCAGGTCGTCTATATAGACTCCCTCTTCAGGTCGTATATATAGACTCCCTCTTCAGGTCGTCTATATAGAGTCCCTCTTCAGGTCGTCTATATAGACTCCCTCTTCAGGTCGTCTATATAGACTCCATCTTCAGGTCGTCTATATAGACTCCCTCTTCAGCTCGTCTATATAGACTCCCTCTTCAGCTCGTCTATATAGACTCCCTCTTCAGCTCGTCTATATAGACTCCCTCTTCAGCTCGTCTATATAGACTCCCTCTTCAGCTCGTCTATAGACTCCTCAGTGCCAAAAAACAATGGAAATATGGGCGTATAGAGAACTATGTTGAATAAATGAGGTTAGTCTAAATGAAAGTGGATCTATTTTTGTCCATCATTAATCTTTTATATTATTGCCTATAGCGTATAACATTTCACCTTTCTCCCTGAAGCCATCGAAAAAAATAATGGAACAACACAAATTTACAACTCTCATAATTTCGCCTTGGAAATTGGAATCCATTAATTTCAATCATGTTTTATGAATTTCCAATGAAATCTCTTGTCAAAAAGTCAGTGGTAATAATCATCTTCATCAAAATCGAAAAAAACTGACTTACATTGGCCCCCCGGCAATAAAGATGATGCGTAACCTACAATGCAAAAGGTAAAAAAACAACACTTACGCACAATTGTAACAATGTGTATGTTAACATCATTTTTTTGGGGGTTATACCAAAGTCGAAACCAAAAAACCAACAACAAACATGATTTGGCGTTTAATAGGTTAACGCACAAATCCAGTGCGTCAGTTATTTCGTGTTGTTTTTTATAAGACCTTGAATTGCGTGTTCATTATTATTTCATTTGTTGGTTGTTGTTGTAGTTTTTAATGTCTGCCTGGTGTTGTTGTTGCCTTGATTCACGTTAAGCGTGATTGATGATTTGCTTGCTGAGAAGCAAAGCTAAACAATGAACACCAGTAAAAACAAAAAAAAAAACGAAACGAAACATAAACTTGGACGAAACTCGGTTTATAGTGTGAGCTCAAAGCGGACCAGAGCTCCACCGACACCATCATCAGCTATGAGTCTGCCTATGACTAGTGGTATTTTTTCATTCGTACGACTTTGGTTGGGCTATATAGGCACAGCCAAAGCAGCTAACTATTAAGTATTTGCTCTTTTTTCTGTTGCTGTTGTTGTAGTAGTTGTGTGGGCTCTACACATTGTTTCGATTTCCCTTTTATTACCCATACTGTGGTGGCTGATTCTCTTTAACCGATTTTGTTTTTTGTTCATTCCGTTCAGTTCAGTTCACAGCAATTCAGGTTATTAACGTGTTTTTTGTGTTTACCTGAAAATTAGTTGGTTTGGTTTGTTGTGGTTGTGGCGCCCTTCTTCTTCCGCCCAAAACTTAGCTACAGTTTTTCCCAGCTTTCTTCGTCGATACTTTGTGAAAAGGCCCGTTTGTTCAAATATTTCATAATCGACAAACGATATCATCAGCAGTAGTATTCCCCGATTCTCAGCTGTATTTCGTTTTATTTGGTTGTGGTTACGATTTGTCGGTCTGTTTTATTTCTGCTGTGTTTCACTTTCATTTCAACCAAAAAATTTTAGAAAAAACACACGAAGAAAGAAAGAAAAAAGTTTTATTTATTTCCCGTTACCTGAAATGAACTTAATTACACCTCGACGATGGTTATAATGCTTAATTAACATTACGAAATATATAATCATTAATAATTGTTGAACGAGGTGGAGGTGGAGGTAGCAGGAAGGGGCGTTTTCGTTGCTGTTTTGTTTGGAAATGGGTCTTCATATTATGAAAATTCATTCTATGCAGCCTAAATAGGTATTTTGGGAAACAAATTTGGGCTTCTACAAAGGTTCTGGTCTTTTCAGAAAGTCGAATAAAGGTCAGTATACTTCGACCTTTCTACATAAGAAAGGGAATTGGTATTCCATGGACTTAATGATTATTTAGGAGATGAAACTTAAATGTTGGTCTTCCAATAAAAGTGGCGAGCTGAAGAGGGAGTCTACAGAAGAGCTCCACGAACTGAAGAAGACAAACTGAAGAGGGAGTCTATAAAGACGAGTGGGAATTTATATAGACGAGCTGTATAGGTAGTCTATATATGAGGTGATCTATAGACGAGCTAAAGAGGGAGTCTATAGACGCACTATATAGACACGTGCAGCCAGGTATTGACACTTAAAGACTTTTTAAAATTCTCTAAAAAAAGTTGAAATGAATCGCAATACTTCTGTAATGATGAATCGATGAATCAAACTGTTAGACCAAGGTGTTGCTCCATTCTGCCTAAAGTCCAAAGGTCTGTCGTTCGAAATTCTATAGGGAAATTGTTTTGACTAATGACGCCAATTTCCACCTTGTTTACCTACGAGAACAAGGAAAATTGTCCCTTCTAGGGCTCGGAAATCGGATGTTGTTGTTGAGAAGCCTCTCTACCCAAACGAGTATGACTGTTTGATGTGGTTTATAGTCCGGCATTGGACTTAACATTTGCGGAAATGAGGATGTAGAGATAGTAACTGTGAATGAAATGAACTATGGGGAGAGGATCAAGGATATTTAAAGTCAAACAAGCTGTGACACACAAGCATCCAAATCATTGCTCTTTCATAAGGAAAAGTTTTCGGACTGTGTTATCTCTCGAAGAATTGGTCAAACCACCGGAGCTTGCGATTTAACACCTTGCGATTTCTAACTCTTGGGTCACATAACAGATAAAATCTAAGCCAGCAGGCCAGAGTCGATTTAAGACTGTGGTGGGCATAACAAAATTGAGCGTAAGTGTGGGTGAGCGTAACTGAGAAATCATAATTGAAAACGACTGAAAAAAGAGAATACGAGTTTAACCATCGACGCTCAGTTACGGTAGCGTGTATGGCCGAGCATGCCTGATATAAGACCTCAAATATACAAAATCGTGAGGCAGTCGAGAGCGTGAGCCAGCCAACTTTGCGAGTTGGTTCTGTACAATTTGATGAAACCATGGCTCACTTAAGGAATATGTTTTGGAACTGTTTTAGCCATCAAAGAGGAGATCAGAAACGGCCACCCAGATTTTGTTACGCGAATGATTAGGTCTATCCTAACAGTCTATTCAAGACCCTAAATATATAATTCATGAGGCTATCGAGGGCAGCCAATTTGTGATTTCATCATGCCAAATTTGTATGAATAGGATATATTCCTGTAGGCGATCCGTCCTGTCTTATAGATGTGTCCATGATATAGAGGTGGAAATGTCGGTGTTCTGTAGATAGAAGGCCTATTGGTCTGCTATAAACAGAAGATCTGTAAATCTTCTATAGTTAGATGTTAATTTTTCGATATATGAACGACCCGTGGTTCGAATGTGGTTCGAAACTGTGGGGACATTTTATATAAAAGAAATTTGAGACTGATATAGATACAAGGCTTGTGGATTTTCAATAGAAAAATGACCTGTGGGACTGACTTCTAGAGATATAAGATGTAGATTTTTTCGAATATAAGATCTCTGGTGCCCTTTAAGTGGTTTTCTCACAAAAATCCCAAACATTGACTTTTGAATTTCTTATTCCTTTACTTCCTCCCGCCTATCTTAATATTCTGCCTTCAGATTTGATCATTTACATTTTTTGTTGCTTGTGCTGTGTGTGTGTATATTGGACGGTTGGATGAATATTTGCTGCCCTTCCACACTCACTCAGCTACCCGCCTTCCCTTCTCCCACTATTCACAGCTAATGAATATTTTTTGTTTTTCGGGGGGAAATCTATGTTGCAATAAATGTCTGATAAAGTAAAAAAACTCAACGGAAGTTGAATTCTCCACCCGCCACATTTGTTGTTTTTTGGTGCTGTTGTCTTCGCTTGTGATTTTGATAGATTTCTTTGAACTTAATTTTGCATTAATTTTCTCTTTTTGGTTACCGAATATAAATGATTTTCGGTTGATGGTTTTTGATTTGGTTTAGAGCTGTTGAAAGCCTTTTGGCTAACCTTTTTGTTGTCGTTTATGGTTCAATGAATTGTTGTTTATGAATCATAATTCATTGATTTCGGAAGAATTTGATTTAGTGATGAATTAATTTGCAACATCATACAGCATAGAACGAATTGTATAATTTTAGTGAAGATTTTTTTGGGTTTTGGGTTAGAAGAATTGGATAAATTTGGAAGACATTTGGTGGTGTAATAAATGTCATCGGAAGGTTTGAAAAAGGGGAAAACGAGGCATTAAAAAAATAAATGTTAAAGGCCAGGACTGACTAATGTGGGATACGGATACCTTCCACAGACAGAAGATCTATTGTACGTATAGAACTCATATATGGGTCTTCGATAGCCAGAAGACTTCTGGACATTTATAGGTAGAAACTTCTTTGACTCTTCTTTAGATAGAATGATTCTTTCTATTGGAGACATCAAGAGGTAATTTTTCTGTAGAAGATACACAAAGGTATATGTTATAGAAGACCCGCAGAGGTCTTTCATCTATTGAAGACCCCCTGAGGTCTCCTATCTATAGAAAACCCACATAGGCAAACTTTCTATAGAAGACGTCCGATATCTCACCTTTCATAGGTCACCTTTCTATGGCAGATCGACAGGGTTTTTTTTTCATAAAGAACAAGAGAATGAAGTATCCAATCTATAGAAAAACTCTGCGGGTCTCCTATATATAGAAGGCCATATATAAGACCCACTGGGTTTTCGTATTAATAGAGGACCTTAGGGCTCCTACCTACAGAAGACCCCCTGAGGTAACCTGTTTATAGAAGACCCTTTGAGGCCTCCTATTTATCTATACACGAAAATCCTGAACTTAATATTTTGCTACCCGAGGCTCAATCACCAGACCATCTACATAACCAAATATTGTTTCAGTTTTTTATTTCAATTGATAAAGTCATGATCATGACTTGTTGAATGTGAGGTTGAGGGTTGTTGATTGACTCTTCTCCTCTTCGAATCAGACACACATATTTTTTACTTAAAAGTTTCGGAAACGTTTATTTGCAACAATACTGTCAGACAAAAGTTTTTGTTGCTGTTGTCATTTTTTTCTGCATAAACAAAGGCAAACGAGGAACAAAAAAAACAGAAGAAACACGAGAACCCCGTATGCTACTCTTCAAAATTCAAGTGAAATATATATTCCGCAAAAATGTCCCCCAAATTCTCGTATGTTTGCAATTTTGTGAGTGTGAGAGTATGAATTTTTCGGATTCAAGGTCAAACATGTTAACATTTTGAAACCGGCCGTTCAACTTGATAACTTTTATTTCACTTGTTTCCTCTCATTTTGTCAAAGGCAAATGGAGGGAATGACAGCCTGAATGAAACGCAAACTGCGTCAATGGTATCCCAAAGCCAAGCAGTCAGGCAGGCAACCAGACAAGCAAATCATCCAACCATGCATCCAAAGGCAGACAGACAGGCAAGTCACTGAATTACTGAACCACGTTTTAGGGCGTGTTTGTATGTGTGTGTCAGTATGTCCGTTCTTTAAACTTCAAATAAAAGATATATGGATGAATGAAGACCCCTATATATAACCATGCATGTGCCCATATATGTATGTAGATTTGTTCTGCTATGTATCCAGCCAAAACACAAAAAGCAACAGGCTATACCAAAATGTATATCCACACAAATGAGACAAAGAACTAAACAAATGGCAATTGTCAAATATGGCACAGTGGGGCAATAAAAGGAGTTCTGCTACAAAATTTAGATACAAAAGAGTCAAATATTTTGTGAAATCCAAAATGCGTAGAAGATTTGAAAGTTAGCAATTGCCAAAATAGCATTTTTGGGGGATTAAAAAAAGGAAAAAAATCCAGGGTAAATCGACTATTATTTGTAATGAAAAGAAGACCTCCACAGAGACTTTGAGCAAATATGCCGTATACCCTTAAATGGAAATACAAAATGGAGAGTAGTAATATAATTCCGTAAATGTCTCTCCTAGCTCCAGAAGTCGCTACCGAATACTCGATCAGTTGCATAGAATAGTTGCCGTGAAGGATAATCGACCAGTATTAATTTCAAGGTCAGGAAGTTGTTCAACGAGAGGCTAATTTGAATTGACACAAATTAGTTTTCAAAAAGTAAAATAATTTCTTTCCCGAAATATAACTATAATATCGGAATTGAAACTTCTACAAGGAATTTAAACTTCTACAATGAGGAATAAAATTACATTCTAATTATACATTTGAATTGTGAAACATTTTACTCTTCAACATTTAGTATAAGGTCTTTTCCCATGGCACTCTTTCCAATGACCCATTAGGAATTACATTCGATAACCTCGTTGAAGCCTTTTATCCTCAAACAATAGCTATAAATCATAGCTATGAACTGAAAAAAATATTGTAATATTGCATTTAGAGTAAGGTCTTCTTTTCCAATGACACCATTTCGAATGACCCATTAGGAATTACATTCGATTACCTCTTTGAAGCCATTGATCCTCAAACAATAATTTTTTTCTGTTGATAACTATGATTTCTGAAAAATTACCTTCTTCAGCATTTAGAGTAAGGACTTCTTTTCCAATGATACTATTTCGAATGACCCATTTCTTATTTATATAAGGGTCTTCACTATAGGTGATGATTTAGAAGTTATATATAACTTTTCTTGAGAAACACTTTCGTAGTTTCAGTACTTCTAATGCAGATCTTTTATGTAGGATCTTTTATGAAGCCATTCTACAGTTCATGAGGTTTCTTAACTCCATGGAACTGATTCCCGATAATTGCTTACTTGACAAATACCTCTATACAAAAATGTATCCTACAATGAGACACTTCTTTATATTATTTGTTTGCGATGTGCACTATATTTATACAAAATGAATATGCGTAAGGCACTATACGCTTTATAAACTCAACTTTAGATTCTGTAATTCTTCTGAAGTCATTCCCGGAGTGCTTACTATACTAAAATGTATGTTCAGGAATGTTTGTACCCCAAAACAATTCTGCTGGACTTAATTTGATGCTGATATGTTCTAGGAAAATTTAGGGTAGAGTTTGGGAGGATATTGAAAACTATAGGATCGTATGGTACGAAGTTTTGCTCAGCTCTCAGAAGACCTCACAGAAGTACTTACCTAACAAATATACTCCTTTAGGAAGCTCTGTTTATAAAAATTAGTCGTCCAATTTTAAAAATTATATTTCAGATTTTCAAAATTGTTATGAAGGGTGGACATATAAAAGCCATTCTACACCATAGTGAAGACATAGATTGAAAAAATCACGAACCAAATGGTTTGAAGCTATCTAGGCTTTAAGAAGACCTTACTAAAGTGATTACTGGACGAATATATCTGCCTAACGAGGATTTATATATGTAGAAAATATATATAAATATTGAAGCCCCAACATGGTATCGAAATTCTTTAAAAGCCCACTTAATTCCTCGGAAGTACTTCCCCAAGGGGTTACCACAATAAAAGAAGTGATTATTCGATAAAAACATCCATACGGAATTTTTTATAGAATATGAGTGTCCAAAAGACACTATCTTATCTCAATTTGAGATTCTTCATTAAATCGGAAGTTCTTTCAGAAGTGATTACTATATAAGTTGTTCATTTCGAAAGTGTTCTAAGATGATTTTGGGTTCTAATACAAATCTTGATGTGTACATCTACATCTAATTAAGTTGTTAAATATACCTGCACTTTTTAAGAAAGCTGCACAATTTTCTTGCATTTTTTCTCAACACACATATAATCTATTTTCTCTTAATATACCCACAGGCTGATGTCTACATTCAGAAATCTATGACCACAAATGCAATACTTCATATTGCCGGCTCATCACATGAATTTGAGTGTTTAATAATGAAGTTCTACAAATCTTTACTTTTTTGGGCAAAACCCCAAAAAAAAAATTATGATGAGTGAATGACATTCTCATGAATGCAGTCACCACTTCAAACCACAAACGTTGTTGTTTTAGAAACAACAACGGAATAAATTCATTACTGATCTTGTCTCAAAATTCTATTTACATTGTTTTGAGTATTTTTTTTCGTTCGATTTTTATCTTTTTCACATGTCAAGCTACAAAACCGGATTTACAAGTAAAATGGTCAATGGTACCTCAGCATTTAGACAATCACACAACCGGTTTCCTTACAAATCTATGGGCAATGATGTTTCTGATGATCTAAAACACAAAAACCACTTTACACGCATTTTCCTAAAATGGGAGAGAATACACACAGCACACAGAAAACAACAAAAAATTGAACGCGCAAAAAAATCACAAAAATCAGCCGTGTGATCGTTAAAAATGAGTTCACATCTCCAAAAAAATGCTGACATTACTTGAAAATTTATTTCATATACAATTTAGGGGTTTTTTGTTCGATTTGGTGTTTTTTGCCACTTCAACACAAGACATTAATTACAAAATTAAGGCAGAGAGAACACAACAACGACGAAATACAACAAAAAAAATCATCCAACCAATCCATGGCATTCAGTGGGACAGCAGTTGGGGAAAAAGGCTAACCAAAATCAAACTGACAGCAATAATAAAAACAACAAAACATGCACACAAAAATTCGAAAACAGCGACTCATATAAATTGTTCTGAACACAAGCGTTAAAAGCGTCCGTCATTCCACAATTACAGCAAAAATTGAAAGTCAGTCAAATTATACTGAACCACAGAAAGCAAAACTTGAATTAGTTCAATGACTTTATTAGAAATAAATTGTATGAATAATATATTTTACAATTTTTTTAACAAATAAAAAAAAACCTGTGCAAGCTATAAAGTGTTTACCCTCGACATATCTATATATCGGATCGACAATAACCTGCGTTTTTTTTTCGTAAAACAATTTCTACATTGTCAGTGCAAACTTCAAAAAAGGGGGAACCATCTCCCGCATTATTAGCCCTTATTGACAGTGATAAGCAAAGTTAAACTTTTATTTAATGATAGTGTCGAACACAATCTAAATATCTCCACCACATACAGAAGTACAACACCAGACAACACTAGCAGATAAAAGTATTCCGCAAACAATACCACAATTCCGACAAGTTTAAAAGGCGGGGATCTTCCGCATTGTTAGCCGTTATTGACAAAGATAAGCAAATATAATTTTAATGTAATGACGAACATAATCTAAATATCTCAATACAAGGAGCTACATATTTACATTGGTGGAAAAAAGTATTCTACTATTTTGCGGAATATTTTATTCTGCAACTTCTTCAGGGAAATTTAACTTTTTTATCGAAGAAAATTTTTTTATTATTCATGTATATATTCGATGCAAGTACCAAGCGAAGTTCGTAGGATTTGGAATGCCTTACGTAAGTCCTTACTGTTCACATTACATATGTCAGACATTGTATTAAGTGAAGAACTTCCAAACTCCAACTATTCATCCAAATACACCGTATAATTCCATACTAAAGACATTGTATACAAGCTTTCGAAATTGTGGATCGAAAACTTATAGAATACCTTACTTGATGCCTTACAGAAAACAAAAAGCCTTACTAAAGTCATTCTATCCCCTCAAAATATCATACAGAAGGTCCTATATTCTATTACAATTCTTAAATAAGCTCTTATTCAATGAGCTTATGACGAAAATTATCGTTCATATATGATATCAATTGTTAACCTTATTTGATGCCTTGCCAGCTACAAAATACCTTACTTTACCGATATTGATTAAAGTAAGGTTATTCTATGTAACATCTTAAACCTTTGAGCACCGATTTGTGCCGCAATATTAGAAAAAAACAAATTCTGTTCACCGATTTAATGCAACTATCCTAAATAGGATATGCAAAAAAATTGACATCGCTACATCCCTGCCTTCTGGAGATACAGTACATTCTTTCGGAAAATTAAAGTCTAATATCAAGAAAACAAATGCAAAATCGACATAAAAATTATTTTAAATTATTCTCTATATTAATTTTTACAGGAATCAAAAATAATACTGATGGCAGAATTCGTACAAATGGAATCTGAAGCGATTTAAATTATTTGGACTGTATACACAAATTAGTACTGTACACAAATTAACCCTCTTCTCTATATTGAACTTTACCAAAATTTTGAATTTTTTTATTTTTTTCTTGACATATGAAATACAAATAATATATATCTATTAGCTGCATATTAAATATAAACTCTAAAACATTTTGTTGTCTGTGGGCAACATTGGGTTAACAAGCATCTGGTTAACAAGCATCCTATTCAGTAAGGAACATTCTGGAGACTTACTTTTCGTATTCTATAGAAATAATAAGTTTCGTAGTCTGCGAGAAATGTCAATTAAATAGTGCTGAATACTATATAATTATGGCCATTTACTGAGTGTGTACAGTACACAACAATTACTGAAAAAATAATTCCGTAAGACAGAACTAATTCAAATAAATGTTAATTATCAAGATCCTTTTTATAATACAAGATCGGGGGAAGTGATATGATAACAAATGATGAATACAATTAGCAAGTGTAGTCCTCATATTATATGGAATGCCTTACAGCAGCCCTTAAAATTCCATTAGGTGAAGGATTTTCAAAAATGCATTTTTTTTACTTAGAATTCCATTATATAACAATTTTCAAACTGGTTCACCTAAAAGGTATAGAAAACCTTACTGGATACCTTACATGCAATAAAATATCTTACTCCAGTCGTTATATTCCTTAAAATACTCTAGGTTCTAAAAAATATACTGAAGGTCATGTTTATTATTAGTTGTATTCTATAGGACTTGTTTATCACAGAATACCTTACCGAAGTTATTACCTACGTTTGTTACATACTACAGATTTTGTATCCATGATTTTATACCTTACCGATGTCCTTACTTTATATTTAGAGGAGAGAAAACTATTTTCGGACGTAATCTTCTGCAAAAGACGTTAGTGTAAGACCATAGTCTACAAAAATCCTTAACGATTTTTTATGGTATAAAACAAGTTAACAATTCCTTACGTTATATAGATTACCTTACATTACTTCATACATTACATTATATAAAATAAATAATTAAGACTAATTCTTTTCTGGATATTGACTCGGTATGGCGAATTAATCAATTACATTTTTTAGCCGGTTGGTTCATCGTATCTGCTCGTTTTCCGAATTTATCTTCAATTCGACTTTCAGTGGATCTGTATCTTCTTCGAATACCTGCACTGTTAATTGGTGTTATTCGTCCTCATACGCGTAGATCTACGATTCGTAACCAATGTCGATCTTATGAACCTCATTTGAAATACTGCGGTTGTATTTTTTCAAAAAAATTCCTTGTGCAAATCTAGATTCGCCTTTCTTAATGGCTATGAAATTGTGTTGGAACCGAGAATTGATATGCAACATGGAATGTACACTGATGGTAAAAATACGCATGAATGCTTCTATCTCCACGGAAATTCACATGACGATTTTGCTTTATCTGTTTAAGCGCGCCATCAATGTTTTGCGGTACAGCGGCTGTTTTTAACGACGTCCACGGCCTTCATCTTTCGCATTTTCCCCACCGAAGTGACTGTAATTTGGCATTTTCTAACCGAATTCATGTAAATTGTTACTCTCAGTCCTTTAGCCGCCAAAGTGGTGGTGATATGACATTCCGGGTTCTGAGAGATTGTGATTTTTTTGCAAAATTATAACGATCATGGTCCATGTTTTGACATAGCCTCATATAAATGTCCCATTTAAGGTATTCGAAAAGGTTCCGCCGAATTTTCCAAAAAAATAGGCTGCAATTTGAAAACCGGTTCTTGTACGGTGCAAATCGTCTTTGCAGAAATTTTTCGATGTAAATATAAAGATCTCCGTCCTATTTTATTCTATTTTTGTTCGTTTTGCCGAATGTCCTCACCAAAGTGGCTATAATTTGACATAAATGTAGAATGCACATAGCCCCTTTTATGTTTATTTTTGATTTTTTGAAGGATTTAGTCGTATTTTTTCAGCAGCGAGGCTGTAGTTTAGCATTCCTGATTCCAGAAATGTTTCAATATAGATAATTATGTGTGTTCGCAGGTTCCTAGGCCAGTTTTCTAAACTAAAAGTCTGCAATATGGCACTTACAATCCTCAGAAACAGTTCCAACTTTTTTTAAAAAAATTAAATTCAAATGGCAATTTGAAGTCGATTGACAAATTTCCGTCCGTCACATCGTAGTACAGTATTTTTCGGTTAATTGCACATCAAAATTTGCACAAATTTTTGTTCAATTAACCGAGGAACCAATTATCCGAACCCGCTTACTATGAAATGAAATATTTTTGACCCATCATGTGGTTCAATTAAGCGTGGAAACCAACTAACCGTAGGTTCAATTAACCGAAAAATACTGTATTTGTTTCAATATATTGGGGGATTGATATTTGAATTGCAAATTTTCAATTCGATTTTGAAAATTTTCAAATCCTAAACCAACCGAATGGAGTATTCTATTTAATTTGAGCGTTGTACTTCGTAATATTATTTACAAAACCTAATGTAACGGAGGTTTCTTGTCGGCTGAGATTAACCCAGTCGTGTCCAGGGTCTCCATAAGAATCCAGAAAACCTTGTAGAGTAACATGGAAATGGCTTTAGTCGGTAATCGGCTACGACGGTTTAACGATGAACGGTAATGGGCCACGGCGGTTTTATATAGGTTAGTAGTACGTATTGACTCGTACAAACTACTATATATAACTGCGAACAGTAAGCCGAAGCTTCTGTGTGGAACAGTTAACAGAAATCTCAGGGTGGAACAGTAAGCCGAAGCCATTGTGTGAAACAATAAACCGAAGTCTCTGTGTGGAACGGTAAGGCGAAGACTCTGTTTATATGTTTTTATGACAATTATCCATTAGAGTTGGGTAGTTTCGGAACGAACTAGTTCATTGGAACTATTCCGAGAAAGGAACGATCGGAACTAGTTCCAACTCTTTTATTAATATAGTTCCTTTTTCTTATATCGTTCCTTTTTGATTTTGTTCGTTTGTCTTTTCCTTTTTTTCTGATCTCGTTCCTTTATTCGCACATTCTTCATTCGTTCGTATTTCAAATTGTGTAAATAGTATTTTTTTATTTTTATTTAGCAATTCAATTCTTTAGCTTCATTTCTTCAATTTTTGTATTTATTAACAAATCAACACGGAACTATGTGAGCGAAAAAAAAACAAAGAGAACTATGAAAGAGAGAGATTCAACGGAACTATGTAGGAGTCGGAACTATATGGAGCAAAGGAACTATAAAGAGCAAAGGAACTGCATTGAGTAAATGAACTGTATGGAGCAAAGGAACTTATGGATCAAAGGAACTATATGGAGCAAAGGAACTATATATGGAAAAACCGAAAAAAAGAACGACGAAAGAGAGAGATTCAAAAGAACTATGTAGGAGCAAAGGAACTGTATGGAGTAAAGGAACTATATGGAGCAAAGGAACTATATGAAAAATATTAAAAAAACAAAAAGAACAATGAAAAAGAGAGATTCAAATGAACTATGTAGAAGTCGGAACTATATGGAGTAAAGGAACTGTATGGAGTAAAGGAACTGTATGGAGCAAAGGAACTATATGGAGCAAAGGAACTATATGGAGCAAAGGAAATAGTTCCTTTTTAAAAAAGGAACGAGAAAGATCGATCCGCTAAATGAACAAGATTGCCCAACTCTATTATGCATTCTCTTTTCGTCATTCATATTTTACGATATTCTCTCAAGTACGCTGTCACACAGTTACTCTCAATTTAGTTTCTTGAACACTGATTTATGTAGCCGTGCAATGCAAGCTCACCTCAGTGGATGAAACTTATAAACTTATGATTGTGATGCAACAACTTGAATGAGAATTATATGGTAGTGTAAAATACGCTGGTAAATGTCAATGCATTCGATGTTGATACTCGTGGAGACGTCATGCGAATTCGTTGCTGTGGTGGATAGAGCGATCGTAGGTGTTGTTGTATGTATGTGTCTTTTGTCATTTTACACTAGTTTAAGTCGGAAAATGGAACTCCCGTCGGTCTAAGCCTTCTACTATACCAAGTCCATATAAATGTATACTACATTTGCCCTAGTCTAAGCTCATATATCGGTCGGAAACACCGATTTACACTTTGTATACTAGTTCTATTATTCGTTGACTATGTTCTACTGTAATTAAAATACCTATCAATTAACAACAAACTTGTGAACCTAGACACATGTTAACACAAACATTTAGTATAGAACTCGTGCATTAGTCGTCTACCATCACATTTTATATTGTTGTTGCCATTACTTGTATATATCCATGTATTCTTCTTCATATCTTATCAGTTAGTCGAATCCAATCAAACAGAAAGTAAATCTCTTTAAGTATCTGCGACATTTACGCGAGGTAGCGAGTGAGCATGTTTTCACAATAGGGGTATTCTTTTATATAAAAAATTATAGAATTACGTAGTACCGTAGCGGTAGATAGGTAGGTTAGTGCATCTATTCGGAAGCTCTGGCAACAATGTTGAAATAGAATAAAAATAAATATAGTAAATGCAAATACCATAAAATAAATTCCAATAGATAAAACTAAGCGTAAAAAATTGTGATAACCAACCGGTTCGGGCTCAGAAGAGTCAAGCATTTAGAAAAATTGAACTCATACATACAAAAATCAACAGCACGAGATCTATGAAAACTTGTTTATGCAAAACAGCTGATGGATGCTACCACTTCAAAAGGGGCTGTTTTATTATATGTATATAAATAGCTGACTATCTGTCATGCGTCTGGATGTTTGCTAATCGTGTTTTTATTAGCATAAAAGTGATGGAAAGACAAATTATTTGAAACGAAATTCAAGTTCATTGACAAATTTGAAATAGATAAATCTTAGACCAAGTTTTTTGCACATTAATAACTCGTAAGGAAAGTTTAAGAGGAATTTGAAGAAAAAAGAATAATTTAAATGGAATATGTTTATCATTAAAAATTCGTTCGTTTAATGTTGTCATAAATTAAAGCACTAATTGAATGATGTGTACTAGTTGATGTACTTGTTTATATTTTATTCAGGTAGCCGTTTTTTATGATTACAAAAGGTAGATTGTAATTTTATTTTTATTATTTGGATAATGAATCATATTTTCGTATTGTCTGGGGGGAATTTTTCTTTGTTAAATGACTGACAGATTATTCCAATGAAAAGAAAGATTTCAATATAATAAGAATAAGCCGGTTTGTATGTGCTATTGTTGTGGGATATCTTCAATGTGCAATGATTGAAGCACCACTTAGCGAAGGTGAAATTAATACAAACTATATGCGCAAAAAATTTCAATTAGATTTAGCGGATTAAGGAAAATATAAGGTTCGAGACAAGCTATGATAATACAATATATATTCTGATATATTAAGGTTACGACTTTTTTATAAGCTCATATCCCAGTACCAAAATAAATCTTATTTTGATTAAAATAAAAAAAGATTAGGAAACAGGGATTAAAGCTTTTGGAGTCACTTTAACACTAGATTGCCGAAGGCCGTCATTTTGATCGCTTTTCAAGTTCAAAAACAACTGTACATATAATGACACTTTTTTAAATTTAGTCACTTTTTACAAAAAGTCACTAAATTTAAAAAAGTGTCGTTATATGCACAGTTTTTTCTGTACTTGAAATTGAAAAACGGTCAAAATGACCGCTGTGTGAACAACTGAAGCCAAGGGTCAATGACATTATTGGAGCTTGCCAATGCGGTTTAAGACCTGGAAAATCCACCATTGACCAGATTTTCACTCTGAGCCAAATCCTGGGAAAGACCCACGAAAAAAAACATCGACACATACAACCTATTCGTCGACTATCAAGCCGCATTCGACAGACCTATCCGTTCAGAGGTTTTTAAAGCCATGCCTGCGTTCGGCATTCCTGCAAAATTAATATGTCTATGTAGGATAACTTTAACTGGCAGAAGGTCAGCATTTAAAGTCGGGAAATACCTATCGGAGCCTTGCAATACCGAACGAAGATTCAGACAAGGTGACCGATTGTCGAGTAATCTTTTTAACATCCTGCTGTCATACAAGACGCAAATGTGAGCAGAAATGAACCCATGTACACCAAACAACACATGTTATTCGCCTACGCCGATGACATATTTGAACAAATTGAGAAGGAGTCTGCGAGAAGACCAAGCTGATGGTATCAACGCACAAGACGTCCACTAGACTCGGACCAACTGAGGAACTTGCCAACTACAGCTTCGAGGTACTTAAATATTTTATACTCCTTGGTACCGCCTTAAATAATGACATCAGTTTTGAAATTCGAAGAATAGTTTTGGCCAAGAGATGCTACTATCTACTATCTGCTACCACCGACGCTGATCAACTTGCGCTAGCAGATGAAGCAGCTTGGAGTGTTTGAGAGAAAAATTTTGCGAAAGATCTACGAGGTGATCTGCGTCGAATGAACCACGAGCTTTACAAACTATACGCGGACATCGACATAGTCAGTCTTATACAGCTGCAGGGACTACGTTGTCTAAGCCATGTTGTGCAAATGAATGAGAATGCCCCTGATGGTTCACGCAGAAGGGGAAGACCACGAATTAGTTGGGTGCCCATTCAGGTTTGGCCAACAGGAGAAGTGTCGTGTTCCACCAGGACAACGCTAGGCCACACACATCTAAAGTGACTCGCCAGAAACTTCGGGAGCTTGGTTGGGAAGTTTTAATACATTCGCCATTCATTCCGGACTTGGCATTATGAAGTTACCTTTAACCCTTTGAGCCCCGAATTTTTTCCCACAATCTTAGAACAAATTTCTGTTCACAGATTTAATGCAACTATCCTAAATAGCATAGACACAAAATTTGACATCGATATATCCTTGCATTCGGGAGATACAGTACATTCTTTCGGAAAAATTAAAGTCCAATATCAAGAAAACCAAATGCAAAATCGTCAGAAAAATCATTTTAAATTATTCTCTGTATTCAATTTTACAAGAATCAAAAATAATTCTGAGGGTAGAATTTTTACAATTTGAATACGAAGCGATTTAAATAATTTGGACTGTATACACAAATAAGTACTGTACACAAATTTACCCTCTTCTCTATATTGAAAAGCTCATAACTTTACCAAATTTTTGAATTTTTTTGATATTTCTTTTGATATGTGTCGTCCATAATCAGGTCTTGACATATGAAATCCAAAAAATATATATCTACTAGCTGCATATAAAATATAAGCTCTAAAACATTTTGTTGCCTGTGGGCAACATTGGGCCACAAAGGGTTAAAATGCCAACAAATCATGGAACAAAACGAGGCATATTTGGCCCAAATAGGACATTTCGAAGCATATTAAATAAAGTCCTATAGTGCATATAAAAATAATGGATTTCTTTTTGAGATCTCCGAAGAAAACGAAGTATGTGTTGCAAACGGAATTAGTAGGGTAGTGGAGGAATAGAAAAAATTTCGCCAATATGTTTCAGATTGCTTAGTTCATTGCATTCGATTATCGCGAACTCACGAAGGGCAGTTATTGATTTGATCCAAATTTTGCACTTCGTAATATGCCGTGCAAACTTAGATCAAATTGTAAGTTGGAGTACAATTTTGAGGAAAAACAAATATAAAACATAATGGGAACGACATTTTGGATAGGAATTTACCAAGCCTATAGCATGTTCGAAGTAGAGGATTATTGGATGTAGAGGATTATTGGTCCACTTCTTCTGGTACCTTTTTCACAAAGTGTCAATATTTTTAAAATTTAGTAAATCTAATATGAAATGAGCGAATTATCCTATTTATATACCAAACATACCATGAGTTCGAATATGGGATCTATCGGTTCATTTCTTCTATTACTCTATGGATTAAAGGTTCTGAAAAAAGCGAATGGAGCATTTAAAAAATTAAGGATATCTTATTTAATCAAAGAACTAGGTCCTATAGAACCGATTAAAACTGTATAAAAAAAGAATACAAATGTTTGGATAAATGTTTACAGAATAGCCAGCAAGGAAGGGCCAAATTCCAACTCTACAGACTAATCACACCTTATATAAACGAATTACTTCTTTGGGAAATGCTATGGTTCTACATATGTTGTCATCAGTCCATGTTGCGAGAAATACCTATATAGTTTCATTTTGTATAGAAAATATACTAAAATTATAGTTGTTTTGATACCATTTCATATGGGCCAATGATAAACATTTCGTCAAAAGTTCCGAAATTTGTTATGAGATTAAACTGAAGTTAAATTTATTGGTAATCCAAAATATTTAAATTTTTGATATAAATTTTAGAATAAAATTCTCTAAATTCATATTCAAACAAATATCCAAATGAATATTAATTACAATTTCTGTTCAGAAAATAACACACCTTTTACACACGTAGATTTATGTTTCAGGATAACAAAAAAATATTGACACAACAGCAAAAAACAGCATTAAAACAGGAGAGAGAGAAAAAGAGGAACAGAGATAACACAAATAGAGAGAAATTATGAGTGAGATTGTGAGCGAAAGGACAATTAATTACGGGATAAAAAAATATTAAAACTGAGGTGGATATGATGGTTCAGATGTAGTAAATTATAAAAAGTAAAATTATAATAAAGCATGGAAAGAAATATTAACATAAAAAAATACTACAGAAATAAATTTGATTAATTTAAATTCAGAAATAATATAAAATATGAAAAGAATGATAATAAATTAAATAAAAAAGAAACTTACAGTTTGCATTCGGGATACGGGGACGAAACAAAAATCGAAAATCCAATAAGAATAAGAAAGTCTGTTGTTTGACTTGTTTGCAACCTTTGAACAAACAAAATTTTGTAGTTTGTTGATATTTTCAATGTTTTCCAATTAGAATTTATGGAGTTACACTCTTTAGATTAATTTTAAAGGCACATTTAAAGAATTTGGAATTCTTTTAACTTTTTTTTAATATTTTGTTTAAGAGAATTTTGAAAATTCTGTTCTAGTTAATACAAAAACACTTCACCTATATTTGAAAGGAATAGAAATGGGTTATAGAAGAAATATATATAAAGAAAATCTAAAGTGATATACACAACAACGAACGAACTGGTCAGTTCTGATCAATGCATTTATTAATTGTAATTAGGGAATGGGAAAACAAATTTCAAAAAAAGTGATAGACTAATTTATAGAAATTTACTCTTGAATAGAAACCATCTTCCTGATGTTTATTAGATTTATTTTTTCATTAACATTACATAATTAATTTAAGGTTATGATCTAATTTGACTTATTTGTTCAATGAAATGTACACCACTTAAGATAAACTTCATTTGGATGACAGTTCGTTCGAAGTTGCTCAGTTTTGTGTATTTTCTTGTATTTGCTATTCTCACTCTCGTCGATTGTTTTGCGGAGAACAAAGAGATGCCATTTCAAACGAATTATAAAATATAAGGACACTAAATGGGAGTAACAATGAAAAGTGATGCCAACTTGTTGCGTTTTTCACGATAATGTCCCTATTTTAAATAGAGCTTAGAGAAAATGATTTGGAACATTTAGACTTAAAATGAAGGATTTGTTTGTGGATTGGATGGAAAGGATATTTTTAAGATGGTGGAACACGCAAAAATGGGAAGCAATCTTAATTGACACTATTTGGACATCATAGGCATCATATGTCCTAATACGAGGGTTTTCTACATAGAATTAGTCGCTCTTTTATTTTAGAAAATTAAAATATGATAAAAAAATTGATTCTGGATCGAAAATTCGATTCCCCTTAGAATTAAAAAATAGGGAAATTCGCAGAAAAGTTGTAAATGCCGGGTTGTTCAGTCGACGTTCAGCAAATCTTTTATTTAAAAAAAAAACAAGTCTTATTTAAGAATGCCAATGGCTACCTCAACTGGAGTGTCAAAAATGAAGGACTGTGCTGTTTTGTGGCGAATCTAAATTAAAAGATTTAGATGTCATGAGGCGTATTTGTAAGCCAAATGGATAGCCGTTAAATACTATTGCGAAGCCAAAACATGGAGGATGCAACATAATGGTCTCTGATTGTTTATCGGAACATGTAGAGAATTATGGATAGTTGCATGTAGCGTGATATATAAAAGATGCTAAAAAAAAGAGATACCTCTTAAATGGACATTCCAGCGAAATGGCGACCTAAAATATACGCTGGGAGTGGTTAAGGTGTGGTTTCTTCAACATTTCGAATGAAGTTAATCTTTCCTTCCTTTCTTCCTTCCTACCCAATTCTCTGATCTAATCCCAATCCAGATCTTGTTGGAGATCTTTAACTCAAAAATCGACCAAAAAATTACCACATTAAAGGCTGAAGCCGAAAAAATTACCTGGGCCGAAAAAATTATCGTCGAAAATAGTTAAAAATTTGATAGTATAAAATTTAATTTTTTGTGTACTTTAAATTAGGGAGTGATTTTGTTTTGTCCGCTCATATATCCGACTTAAAAGCTTTTTGATGAGGGTATATACACTTTGCTACGGCAAAAATGTACCTCATCAAAATAGAAGGTTTTAGACAAAATCCGTTTCAGAAAATTTGGAATCGATTTACAAATGTCCGACCGTCCGTACGTTCGCCCGTCTGTCTAACCGACAGATGTCAACTAAACTTTTCTCATCGTAATATTTCTTCCAAACTTTGTTTAAGTTCGAAGATAGGGAATATCGGTTTACTCCTTCTGGTACCGCGCCACAAAATGATCAAATTTGTACAAAAAAAATTAATTTTATAATATCATGCGAATGGAATATATCTGAACCAAAACAAACCATTAATCCACTCTATCTGGTAACTCCCCCACAAAGGGTCAACATTTTTAATATTTATAAATCCAATAATAGGCAAATGGAATGTTCGATTTGAAACATACAGTGCACATCGTAATATTTCGTTCAAACTCAAATAATGTTTAAATGTGGTAAAATATGGAAAATCGGTCCAGTCCTTCTGTTACTTTCCCATAAAATATTATAGTAGAAATACGACTTAAGGGAATCCCACCCATTCTCGATTTTAATTTTTCAAGATTTTCAATGGGCTGGTAAATCAATACCAATGTTTTTTAAGGTTTGTAACTTTGCACATATATATTTGAAGATTTAAAAAGGAAGAAAAATAATTTACAAAAAATTTTTGTTGTTGTTTTTTGTGATCAAAGAAAAGTCCTTATTTTTGATGGCGGGCATGATAACTCCTCACTGGAACATCGGAATCCGAAAATTCCAACGGTGTTGGAAAGAGTACATGTCTGGCTCTCGTATGAACTAGGATTATTGACCCCGCTCTAAAATTAACAAAACGGCGGACCTTTAAAAAAATATTTTTTGAAAATCGTCGATTTTTTACCAAAAACAAAGTTAAAAAATAAGGAAGATCTTCACCGATTGGCTTTATCCTAGTTCATAGGATAGCTATACACTCACAGAGAAACGTGTAAAAATTTGAAATCGATTGGGTTATTAGTTTTTGAGTTATCGTGCCCGCCATTCGCAAAAAAATGTTTAGAGAAAAACACGTTTAAAGTTTGAGAAGCCCTTTAGCCGTCACTTGATGCTGACACAAAAAATCTGCTATATCTTTAAGAGTTCTTGAGATTTTCACTTGAAATTTTGTAGGGACATTCTTGAATTAGTGTAGATTTGAATTAAATTAAAAAAATATTTGACCCTGAGATAAGGGGACCCCCCATTCTCAGGGTCAAACATTTTTTTTATTTAATTCAAATCAAATTTTCAAAGAAACTTTGCAAATACTAATACATTTACCAAACATGTATAATCCTTGATGATGAATCTCGGTCAAGTCTTTCCAATACTTCCCCCCACAAAAGATCAACTTTTTGAAAATTTGGTAATTTAATATGGGGCGAAATTGAAATTTCATTCAAACTTTGAATATCGTGATATTTCTACCTTTTCTAGATCGGGACCCATCGTTCCACTCCTTCTGACCATTCCTTCCCACCCAAAGGGTCAACATTTTTTAACCCAAGAACAGTCGTATGGAACGTCCAATTTGGTACAAAATGTACACATCCTAATATTTCGTTCAAATTAAAATTAAATTCGAAGATGAGACCCATGGTTTCTTAAATAAAAATTAGAACACTTATTAAGCACAATAGTTTTCCGATTATTTTGGCCTTCTAAATGGTTTTGAGATATACTAAGCTATACTAAATTGAGATATACTAACAAGTAAAAACGTCATTAAATTGTGCTGGGTCAAATTTGTTATGCCCTCCACCATGATATGGACATTCAAAATGCCTAAGAACGATTAAAACTTCTATAAGAACCTAAAACAGAGCCAAGACAGTCGTAAAATGTGCCCAAAATCATTAAAATGTCGGCTAATGGGGGAACCGAAGGAGGATCCAAAATACTAAATTATAATCACTTTGGTTTAAAAACATGCACAAACCTTCACAAAATACTAAGATTTTGAGGGTATTGTTTATGGGGCCTATCTCACAAGTGCATCAAAATGTGCCAAATTTTTGGTAGGAAGATTTGCTAAACAATTATAATTGAAAATATTATCTCGAATAGTGCTGTAATTATTTTTTTCTAATTTTGGGACGAAACTTTCAGCGTCTCTAGATTGTGGGTCACTGAATCCAAAAATTTGATTTTTATCCTTTTTTCTTATCACTATAATCGGCAGGATCATTTTAGTCATACTAGCACTGCTCGGGTACAGGTGTTTTTAGATGTTTTATTGTTCGTCTTATGAGTGTAACCATATGGTCATGCTAGCACAGCTCGGGTTAAATTGTAGCCTCTTTGGTTTGAATTTGTGCCCAAAATCTACAAAATACCGAAATTTCAGAGGTAGCGTTTGTTCTGATCCACAGTTTGTAGATGCCAGGGTTTCCGTTAACACTGTCGTGGGAATTTCTGTTCAAACATTCAGATATGGGACATAGTGGCAAATATATTCTCCTATGGAATTGATTTTGGAACAAATTCACCTTACAGACACCTCTCAGAACAGAACTGATTACAAAAACATAAGTTCATTGGGGGGGATATTTGTACTTCCCGAGATATCTTAAATATCTATAAGAATAACACTCCGAAGCTTTTGTAAATTCCACAGCGAAAAACCGCCAAATTGACATCACTGCTAAAAGCTGCACTTAATGTTGAAACAACAACAACAACGACAATAATAGCAAAACAGAATATGAAAGAATATTAAAACAATACCGGCTTTTTTTACATTTCAAACAAACCACAGAAAAGAACACAAAAACCTGCATGGCATGGACAAAATAAATTGGCGTAAAAGACTTCCCTTATTCGTCTTGTTGGTTGATTGAAGTTGAGAGCCGCACTATTGAGTGGGCAATGCTGAGAGGAGAGCAGGAGAATACAAGCAAAATACACAAAACTCGGGCAAATTCTTGTTTGTTCTTGTAGTTGTTGTTTTCTTGACAAACTTTGGAGGGAATACAAGCGAAATTTTTTGTTGTTGTTCAAAAAATTAAACAAACACAACGACGAAAATTGACAAAAAAAATCGCACAAAAAAATTTATTGCTCCGACACAGGAAGACGACAATTTAAACAAATAATACGAAATGAAAAAAAAAAAAATAAAAATGTTAATAACACACAACAAATTGACACTGAAAATTTGTTTCGATTCACAAAAAATAATTTTTTTCATGGATACAAAAAGGCATGGCTTTCTTGATTTGGAATTTTTATTTCAAACTTTTTTTAATTTTGGAAAAATAGAAGGGTATTTTTAAAAAGGATAAGTAATAAATCACGCGTTTTTTTTTTTTTTTTTTGTAAATCAAGAATCAGGATGTAATTTATGAGAACACTTTATTGCAAAATTGCGGGCAATTTCCATTGCTTTTTTTCTTTTTGGAAAATACTCAATGACATTTTTGTTGTGGTTGTCACTTTTAATAATTGTTTAATTTATTTCTTTATAAAATTCTTTTCACACAATTTTTTCGCTTTCATCTTCTTTAATTTTTTGCATTGCTTTATTTCATTTTTTGCTGACTTTGTATGTTATTGTTGTTGTTGTCGGTTGGTGTTTCCAGCAGTTAAGCAAACATAAGGGGTGTAGATCGCGCACACACAAACAAACACACGCCACTATGGCCGGGGCACCACAATGAGAGGAGCCCAGATTTCGTTGCGTTCTTTTTTATTTATCCTATGGACAAAGGGAATGGAACATACTTCGCTTTTTATTCACCTTCTTCTTCTTAGAATTACTCTACTTTATTAATAATCTTCTTTACTTTTTTTAAATAATTTAAACAATTACATTAACACTTTAAAATCCAGCAATTAATACAACTCTTCATAAAAACCAATTCTAATCTTTCAATTGCTTCTTTGTTTTTTTTTTTTGTTTCTTTCACTCAACACACAAACAATTCAATTAAAATCTGTTATTTTTTTCTTATTTGAAAGTAACAAAACGTTTTGCTTATTTTTCTTCAAAAGTTAAACAAATTAATTAATTAAAAAATATATTTAAGAATCTTTTTTTAAAAACGCAGTGTTCACACGACGATTTCTGTGTAAAAACTGTCAGTGGAATCAAAACGAAACTGTAAATTGGATAACAAACAAAAAAGAGCCAGAATGAGCCGACAGGCAGCGACAACAAACGATGAAACAACAACAACAGCACACAATAACCAGAGAGCCTCACCGAATAAAGAAGAAACAGCAACAACAACAATGAATATCCAACAAGTGAGAAACAAACGCATTGGTGTTGTTTTTCTTGTCTTCTTGGTTGTTCATGTTTTGTTTGTTCTCCTCACACGTTGGCTTGCTCTCACAATGTGAGAGTCTCACACTGGGTGTTGTTGTTTTTGTGTTTTCTCTGAAAGGGAGAGTGGATTTGCTGTGCAATTTCTCCTCTTCTCATTTAGTTTGGTTGAGAGTGTGTGCTGTAAAGATGATCGTTGTTGTGTAGAGTTATTTGCTGTTGTTGTTGTTGGTTTGTGCATGTTTTCTGTATCGTAATTCTAATTTATGAGCATCGTCCGTTGATGGCACTTGAATATCATCAAGAAGAATGTTTAGGGTTACCATATGGGGTATATTGGGAGTTGTAAGGCAAATTGGAAATTAAATAAAAATCATTTTAACAAGCAATAAAATGTAGAATCGCCTAATAAAATTAAGTCCATTAAATCAACTGTTATTTATCTATACTAATAAAAAAGTAAAGTGATTGACTGACTGAATGACTGACTTAAAAATTCATCAACGCCCAGACAAAACGGCTGAAGCTAGAATCTTGAAATTTAGGGTGAAGGTAACAGATAAGGCTGGGTTTTTGGAAATTCGTACTAGAACGGTACGAAAAGTATTAAATGTGATACCATTTGCATTTGGCGAACCGGCACAGCTAGAACTCTTAAATTTTAAATGAGGGTCACTGATGGAGTGTAGAATATATATAGCAAAGGGTTTTTTGGACATTCGAACTATAATTATGCGAAAAATACGAAAATGTACTAAATTTGGTACAATTTCGTAGCATGTGAACGGATAGCGCTAAAAACTTGAAATTTGGTACAATTTGAATTTTAGGCGAACCAATAGAGTTGGAATCCTGAAACTTGGATTTAAGATCACTGTGAGAGTGTAGGATTGGTGTACGTAGAAAATTTTGGAAATTGATACTAAATTTGGTACAATTTGAATTGTGGGTGAACCGATAGAATTGTAATCGTGAAACTTGGACCGATAGAGTTGGAATCCAAAAAATTGGATTTAGGATCACTGTTGGGGTGTAGGATTGGGGTATGTAGGAAGTATTGGAAATTCGTACTACTGTGTACTAAAATTGGTACTATTTGAATTGTGGGTGGACCGATGTAGTTGGAATCCAGGAAACTGGATTTAGGATCACTGTGGGGGTGAAGGTTTGGGTTAAGTAGGACGTTTTGGAAATTCGTACTACTGTGTACTAAATTTGGTGAATTTTGAATTGTGAGTGAATCCAGAAACTTGTATTTGGGATCACTGTGCAATTAAATTTGGTACAATTTGAATTGTGAGTGAACCGATAGAGTTTGAATCCTGAAACTTGGATTTGGGATCACTGTGCAGGTGTAGGATTGGGTATGTAGAACGTTTTGGAAATTTTAGAGTTTGAATCCAGAAACTTGGAATTAGGATCACTGTGGGCGTGTAGGATTGGGTATGTAGAACGTTTTGGAAATTTTAGAGTTGGAATCCAGAAACTTGGAATTAGGATCACTGTGGGCGTGTAGGTTTGGGGTATGTTTTTGAAGAAATAATTGTGGATATGTTGTTCTTATAAGATTTTTTTAATTGAAATAATTTAATTTTTTATTAGGATTTTTAAAATAATAATTTAGTATATGATACCCTTCACCACTTTGGCTACATACAAGAGATGCTGATATGTACAATATCCTTTAAATAGAATAGGCATATCATCTTTGGAGGACCATTGAAATCGGACGAAATTAACTACGTGAAGTTATAGATATTTGAACTAAATTAAAAGAACCCATACAGATACCAATCTGAAATTGATGAAAACTTTAATGTCAATCATCGAACAAAATAAATATAAGATCTATATATAAATGGAAGTATTTGAGTTATATCTATATCTAAACCGATTCCAACAACACATCGCATACATTAATTTGGACCTAATTTCGAACGCTATGCAAAAGATTGTGCCAATCGGCCTAAATTTGACTAAAACGGAACCGATCCCAACAAAACTTTGCATACATCAATCTGAACCTAATTTAGTACTCTGTGCAAAATTTTGTCTCAATCGGACAAATATTGGGAGTTTGGTGCACCATTAACATAAAATCGGACGAAACTATATATGGAAGCTATATCTAAATCTTTACCGACTTCAACCAAAACTTGGCATATATCAATCTAGACCTAATTCAGTACTCTGAGCAAAATTTTGTTTCAATCGGACCAATATTAGGAGTTTGGTGCAGCATTTACATAAAATCGGACGACTCTATATATGGGAGCTATATCTAAATCTGGCCCGATTTCAAAAAATCCGATTCAAAAAAATTAGCATGTATCAATTTAGACCTAATTCAGCAGTCTGTGCAAAATTTTGTCTCAAACGGACCAATATTGGGAGTTTGGTGACCATTTTCATAAAATTGGGACAAATAAGTGACATGTGCCAAATTTCATCGAAATCGGATTATAAATGCGACCTGTACTTTCGCAAAAATGCATGGACGGACAGACAGACAGGCGGACATGCATAAATCGACTCAGAGTAATTCTATGCATATTCTCAAAAGGAACCATGGGTCTACCTCTATTCCCTTTGCCTGCTACAAACAGGCATATATGTCAATTTCGAACCCAATATTTTAGTTATCCATCTCAATTCTTCCCTTCAGGAATTATCATTAGATGATGCCTGAATGCCTGCCGATACACATGAAATACACATTTCAGAAATATTTATGCATATTTTTCCTACACACCAAACACTGGACCGATATTGACGACGCATGATATAATGGAAAATCCCCAAAATACTGCAATTTAGAGGTTACAGTTATATAAGGCCATCACCAATGGTTTTATATAGTTCATTCTCGAAACTCACGTTCTAATTTTTTTCTCGATATCCTCCACAGGTAGGATGATTCTAACAAAGTCTTAGAACCCAACCTAAAACGCGGAACAGAACAGATATCTATTTTAATATTAAAAAGGGGGTTATATGGGGAATACCCCTAAAAGGAGGCGAATATTAATAATTTTTGGGTGGGAGGCTTGTTACCATATACGACTATAAAAAACCGAATTACAAAGAATTTGGTTGAAATATGCGTTCTAGAAACCCAAAATACCGAAAATTAGGGGGTACCCTTATATGGGGGCTACCCAAAAAAAAAAACAAACCTATATTTATAATATTTAGTGGAGAGATTTGCTACCCAATTAGACCTCGAAGTACTAAATTACAGGCAATTCGGTCGAAAAATACGATCAGAACCCTCATAGCACCGAAAATTTTGGGGTACCGTTATATGGGGACTACCTCAAAAAGTGGACTTATATTTATAATTTTTAATGGAGTAATTTGGTACCCCTTAAGAACACAATGTACAAAATTTCAGCGAATTCAATTATAAAACACGACCAAAAATACCGCAAAATTGGGGATACACTAGTATGGGGGCTACCAGAAAAAATTTACCTATATTTATAATTTTTAGTAGGGAGATTTCCTACCCAATAGTAACTCAAAGTGCCAAATTTGAGCGAATTCAGTTGATAAACGCGCTCAACAAGCTCAAAATACCGAAAATTGGGGGGTACCCTTATATGGGAGCTATGCCTAAACGTCGACCGATGTAGCCTATCTTCGAACTTGACCTGCCTGCCATACAAAAGACGACTCTACGCAAAATTTTGGCTATTCGGACATGCTTAAATCGTCATAGAATTTTACGCTGATCAAGAATCAGTAGTGATGGCGGTTTATTTGAGATACCATTTGTATTTTGTTTTTGCAAAATAGTCAAGCTGAAGTTTGTTTGTTGTTTTTATAAAAACAAGTATTTATTAGTGGGGAATGTATGGCATTGTTCGCCTATATATTCGGCGAACAATGCTTTATAGGATCAGAAATGATTATTTCGATGCGTTAACGGAAAAACGGAAAACGGAAAAACAAAACTAATATACCCTGCATATTATGTTGAAGGGTATAAAAACGCCTTGGAAAAATTATTAACAAAAATCCACGTCTTGAAAAAAATGATTTAAAAATTTCCAATTCAGCTCTATAGACAAGGCTCCTCCACAGGCAAGAATCTCAAACACTTCAGCTTGTCTAAAGACATGACTCCGTTGCACTTTAGACCAAAAAATCCAAAACTCTAAAGACATTACGTCCTGACACTTCCTTATACTGCATCTCATCTATAGGCAAGATACCCTGATATCTTACCTCTTCCCTGAAGAAGTCTCTCTGATACTTCAATTTATATAGTGAAATGAACCTCTGATATTTGAAATTGTCTAAAGACAAGACTCCCAAACCCTTCAGCTCGTCTGTAGACATTACTTCCGAACACTTATGATTGTCTATAGACAAGACTCCCTTATACTTCAGCTACAATATAGACGAGACTTCCTGAGACATCAGTTCGTTTATAGACAAGACTCACTGATACATCAGCTCGTCTATTGACAAGACTTCGTGAAACTTCAGTTCATCTATGGGAAGGCCAACCTGACACTTCACTTCTATTGACAAGACTTCCTGACACTTCAGCTCATATATGGACAAGACTCGCTAACGCTTCAGCTCGTCTATAGACAAGACTCCCTGACACTTCAGCACGTCTATAGACAAAACTTCCCGACACTCGTCTATAGACAAGACTTTGTTCCTTGCACTTCAGCTCGTCTATGGATAGGCCGACCTAACACTTCAGCTTGTCTTGCCAATCGACAAGACTTCCTGACACTTCAGCTCATTTATAAAAAGACACCCGAATCTCTTAACTCATTTCTGAAGAAAACATCCCAAAACTTCAGCTCGTCTATAAGAAGGATTCTCTGGCACTGTTCTTCCATGTCTTGAAAAAAAGACACACTGTTTTCAGCTCGTATATAGACAATTTCTGGTTCATCTATAAACCCCTTTGTGACATTTGTCTCATATAAAGAATTCCTGGCCTACATATCTACTAAAACAGCCCTGAGGTTGTATATGAAGGTGCAATGGCCGATTCCGGTTTTAATTAAGTTAAGGACATACAAAAAGACACAATCCTTTTCGTTCTACCAATAGTTCGATTATGAAACTCTCATCTTTAATTCGAGCCTTCAACTCACAAACTCCCTTGGCCATTAGGTCCTTCATGCTTTCACCTTCAACTTTAGATTCCATAGCCTCCAGTTTTTTCATATATTTTACCATTAGTTCGACTATGATCCAAAAATTATAAAAAAATCCACGCCTTCAAAAAAATTATTTAAAAAATCCTCGTCTTGAAAAAATATTTAAATAAAATAAAAAAATTTTCAAAAAATTAAAGCCTTGCAAAAATATTTAAAAAATGAACGGCTGTTGATAGCTTTGAAAATTATTTTTAAAAATCCACGTCTCTTGATAATACTTAAAAAAATTCCATAACCTAACATTGATTCTCAAAATTCTTATTCAACCAAAATACAAATTGGATTAATGATTTGCATTTAATTTATTATTGCGAACAATGTAAACACCATGTTGTAATTTGTTTTCTTGTTCTTGTTCTCGTTATAATTGTTTATCTGGAAATAGAACTAAAAATCCAATTGCACGTGGTGATGTATGCGATTGCATTTTTATTATTATTTTGTTTCGTATGTTTTTTTTTTTTCGTTTCAAATTTATTTATGTGATCTCACAAGGATCTTAGTGGCGTCTAAAATCGTGTCTGTAAACACACGGCGTAATTTCAGATCGACTCCGTCGTTCATTTGTCGTGTACCTGCGGATGAATATTTCTCATGGCCATAAATCATATCGGTTAATAACTGAATACAATTCTAACACCGCACAGAGCGCGGGCAATGAGCTGTGGTGTGGGCGTACCAGAAACCAAAATGCTGCTGATCATTAAAATACGAAACACGAACTAAAATTTTGTGAAGATCCATTCATGTGTAGTCATATTGTGTGTAGATACAAAATTTGTTGTTGCTTTTTTTGAATTGCAGTTCAAACTATTTTTTGAAGACAAAAAAATAACAACAATAAAAACATTTCAGAAATTCTATTTTATGACATGATTGTTCAAAAGTCAATATTTTCTGCGATATTATATTTTGGAAAAATTCTGCTAAATCTGCACACTGCTCTACGTTTTAATTACACAATCGAATTAAATTTCCTAAGTGACTGACCATTGCAGCAACAACAATGAGTGTTGTTGTTGTATTACTAAATATTTAAATTACATATCCCATAAGCGATAAATTTGGCCTTTTCATGTGAAACGATGAAATTTGATTTTGATGTCTCCCCTCCAGTTACTTCTTCCTAATTTTTTTGCTTTTCAAACACATGGCCATTTTTGGTTATTTAAGGCTCTGAGCATAACTTATGGCAGACATGATTTCCCAAAAATAGTTTATTTTAGCCTTTGGGGGATTTGCACCAGAGTAGTGCAACTTGTCGGGAACACATTGCCGGTTTCCCAAAGTGGGTCCGTGTGTTCGTTCGATCATGTTGTAAAGGTCGTTGTTGTTGTCGATATAATCGATATGCAAATTAATATTCGAATACATTTCCATATCGTTGAACAGATGAAGGATAAACATTGCGATGATTGGTGAGTGTGTGTGTATGTTTGTTTGTCCTGTAATTTGAAGGATTTTCCTAGAGCATAACAAGTGTGGATGTATTAGTCGTGTAAGTTGTAATGACATTGGGGTGTAATGGACATACATGTCATTTGCATATAGCGTAACTTATCGGAATAAGGTTTTATGATCCACAAATATTTATTCTCAAAATTATGTAGAAAACATCAGGCCGTCACCCAAAACTATTTTAAATCAGAATCAGACTTAATCACCTAAACTTGCTCATATTCGGAAAATAATTTCGTAAGCTAATAATCATGCGACCAGCCTGACAGATGAAATTTGAAATATTTGCCATTACGTTTCCCACACCTCGAAATATTCTCCGGATACCCCAGTATATAAATTCTTGATTAGAATTTATATGCCCATCCTTGAATCATATGTCTGTTGAAATCGCAATATTTATTAGGAAAATGTTACACACACACATTACTACTACTTCTAGGATGTTTAATGTTGCAAATGGACAATATCGGTTCACGTTGAGCTCCAGGAATTTTAGGTCATAACCGACCATTCAAGTTTATTATGGTTGTATACAACATAACCTCACCGGAAGACTGGATGGGTGTTTAAACTCCAGCGGTATAAATTCTGATTTAGTTGTTGTGTTGTGACCGATGCTCTGTCACGGATTTATTGTGAAGAAATTTCAAAAATTATGTTTTCAAAATCTGAAATTGATCAAGGTCCATCTTAGGCATAACTATCATATAACAAATGACCGAACCATTATCGGTTTGGCACCAAAGTGGCTATAATTAAGCTGTCCGGATTTCTGGTGAATAAAAATCATCATTCCAGAAAGTTGTCAGTGTAGATTTTCAACATTGCTGCCATACAAAGGCCACGCTTAATTTTTGAAGTTCTTAGTCCAGTTTTCAACCTAATCACATGTACATATACAGTCCCCTTACAAAGGTGCCATGATATAATAAAATTAATTATCAGCTATACTTTGAGCATTTGGTGTGAGAGGTACCACAAGAAGTAGACGGATGGTTCTTTTCTTTGGATTTCATCTAGGCTAGGTAAAAATGTTACGATGTACGAAGTTTGGAGGCCATTTGGATATTCCGATCAAATATAAGATTCACAACGTATACAAATTTTCATTCTTTGTGGACCGATGCTTAAAATATTATATTGTGCAAAGTTTGGTTTGAATCGGATGTTATATTTAAAAGATATAAAATACATTTTCAGCACAATATTGAATATTTCGGGGGGAGTTACCAGAAGGAGTGGAGAGATTTTCTCCATCTTCGAACTTAATTTGAATTTGAAAGAAATGTTACGATGTCTACAGTTTGGATCAAATCGTACAATGCGTTAGCCGAATATTGGATTTATAAATATGGAAAATGACCCTTTGTGGGGGAGGTACCAGAAGGAGTAGAACAAAGGTCCAATCTTCGGACTTCATATAGGCTTGGTGAAGATGATAGGTTGTTCGAAGTTTGGTTCAAATCGGATATCCGTTCGCATGATATTATAATATTCATTTTCGGCAACAATTTTGACCATTTTGTGAGGGAGGTTCAAGAAGAAGTGGAACTTTATTTAAGTTTGAACAAATATTAGGATGTGCAAAGTTTGGATGAAGTCGGCTACTCCCTTCGTAAGTTATGTTGCGCACCAGCCAGACAAACCGACGGACCTTTCGACTCCAAATTGTCTAAAAAGGATTTGGTCAAAAAAAAAAAAAAAAAAAGTAAAACTAATATTTCGATTAGGCACATTTTTGGCATAGCAAAGTGTTATACCCTCATTAGCAATAAGGCTGAGAGTCCGGAACTTTTAAACATATTTGTAACAACATTTTCGACAATATTTATTGGCCGAGGGTCAATATCCGAATATGTAACTCAATGTTAATATTTTAGTATAAATCCCATATCCGCAGATAAATTTCTTCACATTATTTCTTTTCGAAGTAAGAATATACGCCATTTGATGATCACTCCATGTTGAGCGATCACGATCAAACCAGTCATGCTTATTCGTAGGAAAAATCCCATCTCTCCCATATAACGGACGGGATGGAATGTATTAGCGGAAATTTCTCGCAGAATGAAAGACCACGTATTGGAAGGAATTAGTGTCATTATAATTTTCCGACCAGTTTTTGTTAATTAGTTTGCGCACCTCATGGTGGAGGGTATAACACGTTCGTCTGTGGTCGATTCCATATAGCAGTTATCCATAATTTTATGTATATTGAGGGTCATAGTCGCTGTTGAAACTTAAAGAAAAACTTTGTCTATGTTTTTTACCATCACCGCTATAATTGGCTTCAGTTTTTAATTTTATTCCGATAATAAAATACTTCCATAACTGTAAGGCTATGTTTTGACGTGACCCTACACAACTACCACTGGACTTTAAATATCGGCGGAGCTAATTCCTGAATCTTTGGAAACTTCTCTTGGATATGTCCACAACTGCGCCTTGTCCTTCATCAGTAGTTGAGAAATAATTGGTATACTAAAAGGTCGGTCTAGGCCAGCTATGCACATTCCAGAATGACTGCGTTAAATTCTTCTTCTTTTCTCTTTATTGAAATGTCGAAAAACGGAAAAATAGTGGTATATGGTGAAAAATCCCTTCTGGAGAGTATATTAGAAACCTGAATGGTAAATCTAAATTCGTGGGAAAAAAGCTTTATATCTTTATTCGTGACTATTGCAAGTTATTTTTAAGATCAGGTGTCAAATCTAATGAAGAATATTGAAGTAAAACATATCCTTCTATTACAACAACACTAGATTATTTCATTCTCATTATATTTAACAAAAGTGTCGCCCATAAAATTTCAGATAGGACCCCGAAAGACAAGAAATCGATATTCGTTCTTTTCGACTTTTACCTGATCCTTGCTCAGAAAACCTTATATCAACGAACCCAACTGAATTTCCAGTAAAAATGAAAATATAACATTGTGAAGAACTGTCGGACTCGTTAAATTGTAGCTTGTAAAACTTTTTAGTGAGTAGGTAAGAAAAATAAATAATACTTTTCAATTTTGAATCGAAAAAAACAATTCTTACACAAAATTATTTTTCTTTAACCCTTTCAGTGTCAAGAAAAAAATTGTCCGAATAAAAATCTAAATTTTGTATTTAAAATCATATAAAGGTATAGAGCTTAGAAAAAAAAATTTCATTTTAACCCTTGGACAGTTTCGTCTGTCTTTCAGCAAAAACAAATCCATCAAAAGTAATGGTACATAACATAATCGATAAATCGCAAAGAAAGAGAGTAATTTTAAATGTCAAATATATTCGACAAAAACACTGAAAGGGTTAATATTTTCAAAGATTTTGTCCGTGGTACTACTGTGTGTGTCAGCAATTACAGTTAATACTGATTTTCCATCTCTGTAAAAATAAAATTCAATACAACAAAAAATTGTATCGTGACGTTTAAAGTTGTACATACGATATTAAATACGATATTCTAAAGAGTACATCTCACTCCATATGTTTAAGTTTTAAAGCATACTTTTAGGATGCAGGCAATAAACGTGGAAATAACATTGGTGCAGAGATGGAAAATGTGAAATTAAATAAAAGCATGGTTTTGCAATATGATAATGCACCAGGTCACTTATCGATGATTGTGCGCGAGCGCAGTATTCACTGTTGGCTACCACTGACTTTTCCCAAAACTGAAACGCCGATTTTATGGAGGAGATAAAATTCGTCGAATATAATTACTCGATGATATAATTACTATTAAGAACATCGACTATATACCTATGAATAAATATACACATTCCTATGATATTTAAAAATCTAAAACTTGTTGGTCAAACCTCGGCTATAATTTATAGAAATTAATACGAATTCAGCCATAATATGTCAGCTAGGGGTATTTCTACGCGGATTTATTTTGCAGTTTCCTTTTCCTCTCGTTTTGCCTTCAGTAACTTACATAAATTCAGATTTTTTCCCATTACAGCCTAATAAGCTAGCAAACATCTATGTTTGTATATTAATTTGAAGAAATTCATTGAGTACACACAAACACACACATAAACCTAACTTATATTTGCAACCGACAGGACTTTTAACAGATACTTATTTGCCGCAGGACATCATTGTTTGTGTAAAATTATTTAAGAAACTAAGTTTTCAAATAGTTGTAAGTCGGGATGTATGTATGTCAGAGTATGTGTGTATGAACAACCAAACAACGAGCATAAATGCGTACCGAATTTACATTGTTTGTTAACATGTTAGTTTTGGTTGCGAGCGTGTGTGTGTGTGTTTGTTCTATTATACATAAGTGTATGTGAATGCATATTATGTACACTTGTGTATTCTTATTAATAATAAAATTGTATTTACAGATGTTGTTTGTAAGTTGTTCATGAAAGTGGCTGGGATGGAAGGTTAAAAGTACACTCAAACACGCTTAAATACATAGAAATGTAACAAGTTGAAAAGCAGTGGCGGAACTAAGGGAAATTCAGGATTTTGCGAAATATTCATTAAAAGAAAGTCAGATAGTCGTTGTGAAAAATATTCTTTAAAATATCTACGCCTCAGATAGTCGTTGTGAAAAATATTCTTTAAAATATCTTCGCCTCAGATAGTCGTTGTGAAAAATATTATTTAAAAAATCCACGCCTAAGATAGTCATAGAAAACATATTCTTAAAAATCCACGCCTCAGATAGTCGTTGTGAAAGATATTCTTTAAAAAATCCACTCCTCAGAGAGGCTTCCTTTTTATGTATTCCTAAATGTCCGCCCTTGCTAATTTTCTTGTTACATTTTCCATTGTATTATTTATAAAAGACATTTACTCACATACACACACAAGTTCTTAAATGTTTGTGGACTAACTATTATTCTATTGTAAATTAATTTAAATATTATCATAGCTTTCTATGTACAAAAGAGTATTGTGTGTGTTGTTCTCTGTCCACTTACCTTCAAGTAATAGACCTCAAATTAGCCTAAAATGAAAGAAAATTTGTCATTAAAACATTGACGGGAGAGGAAGGAAATTTATATTGCATATTATTGATTATCATACAGTTATGGCAATTAGTTAAAAATAATTAAATAAAATTTTAATTAAAAACAAAAGAATAAATTTTTTAATTGATTTTGAAGAACATAAAAAAAGGACAAACATTTAAAGAATTTTGTAATAAATGATTCGATATTGATATTATTTACAATAAAATTAATGAGGAAAGGTTCAATGTCGAACAGAGTTGGCCCACACGAGTTGGGAGGGAGTCTGCACCATAAACGATTTGTGTCTATCTCAGAGACCGATTAATTTCCATGGAACATCAACCATTTTATGTTCAAAACATGTACCTATAGTAAATTTTTTACCAGTTGGGTTGTTTCAGATTTATATGGGGGCTATGTCAAAGCATGGACCAAATATCGGTTAGAAATTGAGCCTTGTACCTTGTCAATATACACAAAATAGAGCGGAACATATAGGGGATATGACAAAATTGTGCCTAATTGAAATATTGTTTCGAATTTTAGTTGATATCGACCTATGCTACGATGAAAATCTGCTTCGTAAATTTCGGTTTTATACTCCTAGTTTCTTTGGACCCTTAGCTTAATTTGGAAATTGGGAAATATTCGAGCGACACGGAAATGGTTCGGTATTTTGAAGGTATTGGAGTGTGTAATATATTCTTAAAAAATATATATTGGAATGATCCTCATATAAAGGTCACGCTACGTTTTATATATTTCGAAAGGCCAGTTGAGAAAATAAATAAAAAAATAATCAGTAAGGTGGCGTAGGGGATGATAGATACCAAGCAACGGCTCTGATTGGCTTTAACATGGCGAAGTCCAGGCTTATTTTTGTCCCTCTTTCATCTCAATTGTCGACACGGGCCTCCCCGCGGTGTCACCTGGGGTAGCTATTTTCATAAACCGTTGAAATAGTGAGCTAATATGTGACGCGAGATCACCCATAAGAACTATAAAAAATGGGTTGAGGCGTCGGGTTAGTTGCCCACACTCGGAAAACCCCTCCTACTATGAAAAAGCAAAGAAAAAGATAACCAAACCCCCCAATGTTGACGACCCCCGAAACGTATAAAGGACCACGATCTGCACTTGAAATGTGCGCACGTTGTACAGAATAGGCACAGTGTTCGCTTTGTGGATGTATTCAAGAAGTACAATGCCGATATTATTGCCTTACAGTAAATGCGATGGAAAGGGATTGGAGTAAATAAATCAGGTGATTACGCCCTGTATTATAGCTGACATGAAACAAGACGTGAATTTGGCTGCGGATTTATGGTTAATAGGAGAATAAAAGACCTCGTCTCCAGATTCACTCTCGTAGATGAGCGAATTGCCATAATCCGTATAAAAGCGAAGTTCTTCTACATCAGTCTTATTTGTGCCCATGTTCCGACGGTAGACAAAGATGAACAGACCAAAGACATATTTTACGAGCGCCTAGAAACTGCATATAACCGCTGCCCTGGCCATGACATTAAAATTCTGCTAGGAGATTTTAATGCAAAAATTGGAAGGGAAAATATCTTTGGCCCCACTGTTGGAAAATTCAGCCTCCACGAAGAAACATCAAAACGGTATGTGGTTGATTGACTTCGGACACTAAAAACATGGTAGTTAGTAGCACGATTAATCAGCACCTGTATTTCCCCGATCAAGAAACGAGAAATCAAATTGATCATTTTGTGATAGATGGCATTCATCCAGTATTTTAGACGTTCGATCGATATGAGGAGCGAATATCTATTTGGACCATTTCCTTGTGGCAGCCGTCCTAATTTAGCAGCAAAGGTGCGATCTAATGTAACACGAAAACTCGACGTCGAAAAACTGCAATCACATCAGATAGCAGAAGCCTACTCCGCTCAACCTACCGACTTGTTTGACGAAAGCACTCCTTGTCCCGATAATAATATAGAAGCACAATGGCTAAGAATTGCCCACTCCCTACAAACTGTAGCAAAATCAACACTTGTGTACCAAAAACCACCATCAAGAAACCCAAGGTACGATAAGGAGTGTCGTAATGCTACTGAGGCAAAGAAAGCAGCGTATAGGACAACCCTGCAGACAGTAGCAACACGTAATGCGAAGTAGAATTATTGGGAGAAAAGGAGAGAGGAGAAGAGTCTTTTCAGAAAAAAGAAGAAAGCATAAGAAAAACGAGAGCGTGAGCAAATCGATATGTACAGGAGTCAGAATGAGGTCCGACAATTTTACCAACGAGTAAAACACCAAACCGAATGCTTTGGCGCAGGTACATCCTCCTGTAGGGATGAAGATGGAAACCTGGTGACAGATACAGACATCGTGTTGAGGATGTGAAAGGAGCACTTGGAGAAGTTTCTGGTATCAAATAGTGGCGGCGAAGAAGATATCCCAGAACCAATAAGAGATGACGGTATAGAGTGTATACCACCTAGCCAAGCTGAGGTCAGAGTAGCAATTAATCGGCTGAAGAAAAATAAAGCAGCAGGTGCCGAGGGATTACCAGCCGAACTATTTAAGACCCATGGTCAGATGCTGGTCAGGAGCATTCACCAGTTCATTTGTACAATTTGGCTAGAGGAATGCATGTCCAATGATTGGAACCTCTGCATCCTGTGTCCCGTGCAGAAAAAAGGAGACAAGACGATATGTGCCAATTATAGTGGAATAAGTCTCCTTCCCATCGCATATAAAGTGCTATCCAGCGTACTGTGTGAAGAATTGAAGCCAATGACCAATGACATTATTGGACCATACCAATGCGGCTTCAGACCTGGCAATTCCACCATTGACCATATTTTCTCTCTGCGCCAAATCCTGGAAAAAAACCCACGAAAAACACATCGACACATTCCACCTATTTGTCGACTATAAAGCCGCATTCGACAGCCCTATCCCTTCAGAGGTGTTTAAAGCCATGTCTGCGTTCGGTATTCCTGCAAAACCAGAGCCCTTTAATACCGAAAGAGGATTTAGATAAGGGTAAAATTTGTCGTGTGATCTTTTTAACATCCTGCTGGAAAAGGTCATACGAGAGGCAAAAGTGAACAGAAATGGCACTCTGTAAACCAAACAAGACATGTTACTCGCATACGCTGATGACATCGATATAATGGATCGAACATTGCGAGCGGTAAGAGGCATCTTTGAACAAATTGAGAAGGAATCTGCAAAAGTGGGACTAGCAGTAAATAAAAAAGACGTGCAGTAGAGTTCCACAGACCAACTGTGGAACAATGAAACTACAGCTTCGGGGTAGTGAACGATTTTATATACCTCGATAGCACCATAAACAAAAATAATAACATCAGCTTTGAAATCCGGAGGAGAATAGTGTTGGCTAACAGATGATAATATTTAAGAACAAGGCCACCTCCCGTCAGACCAAACTCACACTGACAAGACGCTGATACTATCCGTGCTGTTGTATGGATCAGACGCTCGGGTACTTGCTTAGGCAAATGAGGCATCTTTTGGATTGTTTGAGAGACCAATTCTCCCAAATATCTATGGGCCGATCATCGACGGTGAATATCGTCTCGAATGAACCATATATACCATATATACTCAAACATCGACATAGTCAGACGTATCGTTCTGCAGCGACTACGTTGGCTGGGTCATGTTGTGAGAATGGACGAGGCATACAAAAGCGAGACAAATGATGATTCACGTAGAAGAGGAAGGCCAAGAATCAGATGAAAAGATTAAGTGGAAGGCAACATTTTGGCAAGACCGACGCGCCTGGAAATATTTTTTATGCTCGGCTATGGAAAAAATTTTCTGTCACAAGCCGGCTAAGTAAGAAAGTTACTATTAACGGCGTAAGTTCAACTTCATACAGGAATGCCATCAAAAGTTATCCGCTGCAAAGTCTACTGTATCACTTTTCACTTCCTGGAGACGAGAAGTCAAGTGAGAAGTGGTCTTCGACAACCTCCTTAATTTCTCCTCGCATTCGAAAGCTTTGACTGGCAAGGATAAAGAAACGTTGGTATCGACATATAAATCCATCGGTTGTTCCATCCTTAACCCATGCTGTGCTTGCGTGACCATATGGTTACACTCATAAGACAATCAATAAATCATCTAAAAAAAAACTGGTCCCGAGTAGAGCTAGTGTGAACATATGGTCACAGCCCAAAAATTGATCCTGTCGATTATCCCACAATGTAGAGACGCTGAAAGTTTCGTCCCAAAATTCGAAAAAAATAATTGCAGCACTATTCGGGTTACAACAACAACCTCTGGAATATCATTATTAAATTGTGATTCTGAGGAAAATTTCGTAAATTTCTAAATGTTTGCAGTATTAAATATATAGAACACTGCAAATAATTTTGTATATCATCCATATCAGAACACATACGCTAGTAAAAGTGAAACAGATCCTCCTTCAAATGTTGGCAACTTCTCCCAACTATATCCTCCATTCCAAATTCCTATTGGTGTTAAAAGACCTTGGTGAGTATATTAGGGTTCTGATGGATGAGAAATCGTTTAAATATCACATAAGCTGCAAATGAAGATATGAAGCTGTCTCTTCAAGTATAGTAGGGTCAACAGCAGAAAAATGATTACGCCAAATCTTCGAACTATAACCTATAGCTATTTTTACTTCGTGATGTTGCAAACTCTTGGGTCACACAAACTTTTAATACAGTCATAACAGTATTGCATACACCTATACCGTATACCCTAATATCCGTGAACATAAACCCATTTTTCAAAGCGAGATTTTTCAGAATATTGGCTACCGATATGTTATCCTTTAAAAATATCACCATGACAAATAATTTCGATGTGTAGAGTATTTGTCCATTTTTCAGCATGTTCATAAAATCATTTTCAAAAAGGCTTACCCCATTCCCCAAACATTGACGTCCATTCGGATTTTCCAATTTCATTTATTTAAATAAATATATGTATATCTTCACATTTATTTCATTTCCCCTAACCTCAATCATTACATAACTCAAACCACACATACATACCGAAAACTAAAATCCTTTGTGATGGAATCACCAAACCACATATTTAATCTTTTGTAACACTTTAACTAATCACTTCCGTTTCCGTGCGGTGGTTCATTTTTCGGCGTTTGTCGTTTTTTTTCTATATTTTGGTTTTGATATGTGTTGTCAGCCTCAGTTACATTTTGTTCATATTTCATTACAAAAACAAACGTTACCACTTTACCTTAGCAATGCAACAAAGAAATTTATTTGTCTATGGTTTTGCAAAAATAAATTTAAATATTTACACACATCATTTAGATGTGGGTGTGTGTGTGTGAATGTTTGTTCGTGTGGCCTTAGTTGTTTGTCCGAGTGAGTGAATTAGTGTTTGTGTGTTTGTTCATCTATACAAATATTTATTTAAAAACCGCAGATCTATTTTTAACAACCCCACCTCCATTCGGTCGAATGTAAACCCTTTTGAAATGAAGCATTTCATTGACACAACAGCCTTGTAACATTTAATGCGTCATTTGAAGAGTCACGTGTCGCTTTCAAAAACATCCTTTCCTCATACCCTTTGAAATCTTAGTTTGTTAGGTGGTTTCTAAAATAGATGTAATATTTGGGTTTTTAATTGGGGGAAAAATTGCGGATATACATATGATATGTTAGAGAGTAATATTATTCCTTAAAAAGGGCTGCCAAAAGCTTCTATATTATATACATGCAGAAACATACACCATCATGTGGTTGAAAACTAGATGCGAATTAATAACCTTAACTGGAAGGCTATGTGGGCAGCAGAGTTAAGGCTCTAGATTAAAATACTGCCCTTACATAAATGGGAATAAACCTAAATGGTTTATGGATCACAAATATACGACTTTAATCTTAATTAATTTAAACTAGTTACTACACCTAGCCCTTGGAATATATTGAATGCATTTTCCGGACATTTGTATACTATTTAGTGAAATTTCCCCAGATTCGAAGTCTGCGTGGATGGGTTAAGTAATTTAATGCAAAGTTTCGATAGACTATTTCTTCGGATTGCAATCGGTGGATCAAATTGTACACTCCACATTCGCCACAATAATACAACGGGTCCAATATGCAAGCATGATCTTTGTAAATTTTGACCATTTTGTGTGGGAGGTACCAGAAGGAGTGGATCGATGGTTCCTATCTTCCAACTTGAATTTAGTTTGAAAGAAATATTACGATATGCATATTTGGCACCGAATCGGACATTCCAAATGATTGTTATTGGATTAACAAATTATCCAAATGTTGACCTATTGTAGGACAGGTACCAGAAGGGGTGGAAGGGTCTATGGGTCCGATCTAAGCTAGGTAAAAATATTATGAGAAATTATGTTGGAGAAATTATGATATTCCGTTCTTTTCATATACGATTTACAAAGTTTCGAAAATTTGACTCTTTGTGCGGTAAGTGGAACGATACGCCTCTTCTTCCAACATTATGCAGGCATAGGAATTATAGGTTGTGCAAAGTTTAGTTCAAATGGGATAGTCTGTACGCACGATATTAGAAAATAATTTTTTACCAACATTTTGATTATTTGTGTGGGAGGTACCATAAGAAGTGGATCGATAAGACTCATCTTCGAACATGGTTTAAGTTTGACCCATTGTATGTGGACCGACGAGTCCGATCTTTGAATTCGTTATCAGTTAAGTTTCGATGAAATTGAATATTCCGCTTGTTTCATATACGATTTACAAAATTTGAAAATTTTAATGTTTTGGGGGGAGGTACTAGTGGTCCTATCTCCCAACAATATATAGGTATGGTTAAAATATTAGGCTGTGTAAAGTAATTAATAAAAAAGTTAAAAATAAAACGAATTCTCTGCACAATTTTGACCCTTTCGTTGGGGAGATACCAGAATGAGTGCATTAATTTTCCCATTTTCAAACTTAATTTGAGTTTGCGCCATGTGCGCAATTTGGACCAAGTCCTATAATCTATTAGCCCAGAATTGGATTTTTAAATGCTGTGTATTATTGAGTGTATTTTCCATTTCAGTAGTAAATAATTTTTGCCCGATGCCGTTGTATTTAACGATTTCCGAAAATATCCTTGATTAAGGATAATTTGGTGTCCATTGGTCCATCAGGACAATTCTTTCAGTGCAGCATGGGTATCGTTGGAAATCTTATTGAGTTTACTTTCCATTTCAGAAGTAAATAATTTCAAAAATGATGCCCAATGCCGTCGTATTTAACGATTTCTGAAAATATCCTTGATTGAGGATAATTTGGCGCCCATTGCTCCATCAGGACAATTCTTCCACGACAACTTGGATATCGTTGAAAGGTTATTGAGTCTACTTTCCATTGCAATAGCTAAAAGTTTAAAAAATATTGCCCGATGGCGTCGTATTTAACGATTTCTGAAAATATCCTTGATAAAGGATAATTTGGTTCCATTGGTCCATCAGGACAATTCTTCCAGGACAATATGGGTATCGTTGGACAAAGACATTTTTTACTGGCCATGACATTAAAATACTGCTAGGAGACTTTAATGGAAAAATCGAAAGGGAAAGTATTTTTGGCCCCACTGTCGGAAAATTTAGCCTCCATGAAGAAACATCCGACAACGGCATGAGTTTGATTGACTTCGCGGCAGTCCTGATCAAGAAATGAGAAATCAAAGTCATAGACGGAAGGCATTTATCCAGTGTTTTAGACGTTCGATTGATCCGAGGGGAGAATATCAATTCGGATCATTACCAGTCAAGATTCCCACCCGTCTTAATGTAGCAGCAAAAGTGCGATCTAACACAACAGGGAAACTCGCATTCGAATAGCTGCAGATAGCAGAAGCCTACTCCACTGAAATTACCCAGCTGCTTGACGAAAGCACTCATTGTCCCGATAATAATATAGAAGCACAATGGCAAAGAATGGCCCACTCCCTAAAAACTGCAACAAAAGCAACGCTTGGGTACCAAGGGCCACCATCAAGAAATCCGTGGTACGATCAGGAGTGTCGTAATGCATTGCAGCGCAATGCGACAGAGAAATGTCGGGAGAAAAGGGAGAGAGGATAAACCTATTTTTAGAAAGAAATCGACATGTACAGATGAAGTCCCGAAATTTTACCAATGAGTAAAACACCAAACCACCGGATATGGTGCAGGCACATTCTCTTCTAGGGATGAAGAAGGAAACGTGGTGATAGATACAGATAGCGTGTTGAGGATCTGGAAGGAGCATTTGCCAAAGCTTTTGGTATGAAATAGTGTCGGGGAAGAAGATATCCCAAATCTAATATGAGATGACGGTATAGGTTGTATACCACCTAGCCAAGTTGAGGTCAGAATAGCAATTGATCGGCTGAAGAATAATACAGCAACAGTTGCCGTTGTGTTACCAGCCGAATTATTCAAGGCCGGTGGTCAGACGCTGATTAGGAGCATGCACCAACTGATTATTACAATTTGGGTAGAGGACGATTTGAACCTCAGCATCCTGTGTCCCATGTACAAAAATGGAGACAAGACGATATTTGGCCTAGATAACTTTCTTATAGCATATTGACTATGAAGTATAAATCAGAGAAATGAAAAAAAGGCGAGATGTTGATAATTTGTGGAGGAGGTACCTGTGGGAGTAAATGGATAGGACCAATTTTCGAAATCTATATCGAATTACCATTTGTTTAAGTTGTAAATGTTACAAGGCTGTTGTGTTGCTAATTCCTAGCAAAAGGAGTGGACCGTTATGTTGCTTCTATGGATGTGATCTATATCTGGTAAATATATTAATTTTGTGCGAGGTAGAGGTCAAATCGGATAATCAAAAAGCTTCGTATTATATTTGCACATTTTCAAAAATGTGGATCCTTTAATAATTCCCACCTTCGAACATGATATAGTTTTCATAAAAATGTTAGGTTAGGTGTTAGGTTTTGAAGGATATTTTAATTTTGTTTTTCAGCTAAATTTTTAACATTTGTAAAGGCGTTACTAGAAGGAGTGGTCCGACATTCTCCATCTTCGAACATTATTCAGGGTTTGAAGAAATAGTACGATGTGAAAAGTTTGGACTAAATATCCAACTCCTTTCGAAGGTAATCATACACCAGACAGACATTTCTTCCTTTAGGCAGCGTGTAAAGTCTTTATACCCTACACAACTATGTTGTCAGGGTATTATAGCTTTGTGCAGCCCTAAGAGTTTGTAACGCCGCGAAATATTGGCCCTAGACCCGCCATTAAGTATACCGATCGTCATATCTCGACTAGTTGAGTCGATCTAGACATATGTGTCATTCCGTCTGTACATTATAATTTGTAAACTCGATACAGGCCACAGTTATGGACCAATCTTCACGAAATTTTGAATGTAGGATGGATTCTGGTCTCTATTGTTTCTGGTAAAGATCGGTTAATATCTAGGGGATGAAATGGACCAAATACTTAATTTTTATCGGTTTTTCTGTTGGCACTAGAGGCCGCAATTATGACCCATTTTTACATAGAGAAGGGGATCGGGCCAAAGAATAAACATGCCTGTTTTGATATGGGTCGGTCAATATTTAGTGGGTCAAATGGACCCTGACTTTTGTGTAAAAAATTACAAAATTTGTATTCTATAGCGTATAGATTTACACCTGAAGGACATAGACCCGAAAAGATGTTGGTATATCCAAGGGCAGTGGTTGACCTATAAATTGATTACAATTATATGGTCGTATGTACTCAGATGTGGGAGTTACACTTAAATATTTACAGATGCTTATGTATTCAGATATTATTTAGTAACCCTTTAACACACTAGAGGACCGAAATATAGCGCTGATCGCTTTAAAATGTTCCATGAAGTTCCAGTTATGGTCAGGGATAACGCCTACAATTTTCGATGACGATCAGATAATTATATTGTAATGAAGTGGACCGAAAACTTAATTTTTTGTGTGTTTTTCGAGTCGATCCAATGGGAATAAGAAGATCACAACACAAGGGAAGGGAATCTGGACAAGTACTTAGAAGGGCTGTACTGAACATTAGTTATAATTGTCGGCCTCTAATTGGTCCAGATGTTTCAAATATCGCGAAATATTGCTCAAGCTCAGAATATAGATCCACAGAAGGTTAGTTTTTCGTGGAAGTTGTGTAGGGTATCATATGGTCGGCCCCGACCGACTATACTGCTCCGCTCACTGGATTATATTTTGTGTTTACTTACAATGTATATTTTATTTAAATTGAATTGGAACTTAAATTTGGTATGAGTCAAATTTTGAAAACTGAGCCGTGGACCTATATTGAATGTTTTCTGGGAAAAATATTTTATTCACCAGTAAGATGGAATGCGAAATTTCAGTCGCTTCGGTGCGAGGCCCTTTGAAATGTCGAAAACGAGGTTCCTTCTTTATATGATAAACTTTCAAAATACATGGACACATGGGTTTGGTTGATAATTTTTTGCATCGATGCCACAAAAATCCTGAAATACAAAACTACATTCACATTTGCAATACCAAACATCTTTGGAGTAGTAGCAGTGCATGTGCAGAATTTCAAAGCTATAGACATAGTCCGATAAATTGGTATTTTTTTGCCTTATGATGGAAGAATTTAAAACGTCTGTGTATTACATGTTCCCAAACGATTATATATTTTATTTTTGCGTATTTTATATGGCTATTGTTTTTCCACAAATATACCCATGAACCCATCGTCCTTTACAAATACAATCGTTTTTTTATGCACAAAAGGTCTACTTTGAAAATGAACCATAATTTCCATTTGAATTGAGTAAACAACAAATTACATGTTGTATCAACAATCAACAGTTTTTCGTTTTTGTTTTTTTCCTGCCTTTTAATTAACTGGCATTTTTATACAACCTGCCGATGTAAAAATTTGCCTACTGTGTTCTGTGTTTATTATTATCATCCTCAAACAATCACATGTTTGTAGTTTTGCCTCATATTTACTTATAATTATCAACATTGAATTATAATGTTAATGATGATCACATTTCATTTGTGCAACCGACCGAACGACCAACAGACAGACAGACATACCGACCAACAAACCATTCATTCTTCATTGTGGCTTTTTAGTTAAGTTTTACATTTGTTTGTCTCGTATTGGTGTAAATACAATAAAACACCCACATAATAGCATACACACACATATACATATGAAATAATTGAAACAACAAGCGATAAAGCCTATTTTTTGTTGTGTGCAAATGTGCGTGTGTGTGTGTTTGTTTCGTTACAGCATTTCTTTGTTTATTCATTTAATGAGTTTCAATTTAAGGAAGCCACAAACGCTGGCTTCACTTTTCTATTTGATATATAACGGTATATTACAAATGGAATTGTTTATGTGTGTATGTATCCTTGTGGAACTATAGAACTTAACTACTGCACACACACACTCCCATACACACATCACAGAGAGTGAAATATTGAAAAAAAACTATTCTAAAGTAAACATGTGAAAATTCATTTCACGAAAAAATACACAAAAATAATTAAAATTAATACCTTCAGGTGTTGTTATCGAATTGCCATC
>NW_026888565.1:0-98844 GCF_032173495.1 Musca vetustissima
TATACTATGTCCTTCAGGAGTAATACAAATTTTGTCATTTTCCACACTAAAGTCAGGATCCATTTGACCCGCTAAATAATGACTAATCTTTATCAAAACAGACATGCTTATTATTTGATCCGATCCCCTTCTCCTTGTAAAATTTCGCGATGTTCGGGCGGTCTCTGGAGCGACCAGAAAATAAGATAAAAATTCAGTATTTGGTCCATTTCGTTCCCTAAATATTAACCGATCTTTACCAAAAACAATAGGGGTCTTTATTGGCCAGAATCCATCCTACATGCAAAATTTCGTGAAGATTGGTCCATAACTGTGGCCTGTATCGTGTTTACAAATTGGACAGACGGATGGACGGACACATATGTCTAGATCGACTCCAAATAATCCACGCCTCACACAGACCTTAAAAAATATTCTTTACAAATCCATGGCTCATATAGGCCTTAAAAAATATTCATTAAAAATTCTACTCCTCATAAAATCAAGAAAAATATTTCTTTAAATAATCAACGCTTCTTACAGACTGTGAAAACATACTCTTTAAAAAATCCACAACTCATATAGGCCCCGAATAAAAATATTCCTTAAAAAATCCACGCCTCATAGAGACCCTGAAAAAATATTATTTACAAATTCCAAACCTCATATAGACCCGGGAAAAATATTCTTTAAAAAAATCCACGCCTCATATGGACCCTGAAAAATATTTTTTAAAAATCTCATATGGACCCGGGAAAAATATTCTTTAAAAAAATCTACGCCTCATATGGACCCTGAAAAATATTTTTTTAAAAATCTCATATGGACCCGGGAAAATATTGTTTAAAAAAATCCACGCCTCATATGGACCCTGAAAAATATTTTTTAAAAATCTCATATGGACCCGGGAAAATATTGTTTAAAAAAATCCACGCCTCATATGGACCCTGAAAAATATTTTTTAAAAATCGCATATGGATCCGGGAAAATATTCTTTAAAAAAATCCACGCCTCATATGGACCCGGGAAAAATATTCTTTACAAAAATCCAAGCCTCATATGGACCCTGAAAAATATTTTTTAAAAATCTCATGTGGATCCGGGAAAAATATTCTTTAAAAAAATCCAAGCCTCATATGGACCCTGAAAAGTATTTTTGAAAAATCTCATATGGACGCGGGAAAAATATTCTTTAACCCTGCTACTATGTTAGAAAAAAAACACATATGTTACGTTGGGGTCATATTTTGACCCCCACTTTTTTATTGATGAAATTTAAATATGTTAATTTAAAAAAGTTTTTTAAGGCTTGTGATTTTTGCAATATGTCTTTGTTGCAGTAATTGTTTGTCGGTGAGACGGACATACTGGTTTTTTGCAAATTATGCACTCAGTGAACGTTTTCCGTTCCTTCCTCGATGGACAAAATTTACACCTTTTCCGGTTACTAAGGCGTTGTCGTTCTGGAGAAGGCGAACTCGTAGATGGTGATTCTTCTCGAATTCTTTGTACTATAGTTGCAGAGGCTTCTGCGCGGGGAAGTCGACAACGTCTTTTGATGTGGTCATGAGCTAAAGCTTCACCAAATTGGCTTAAAAATAGGCACCTTTTGTGCAGTTTATTTCTTTGCCATTCAGGATTTATTTCGGTCCACATTATAAATGCGTTGAGAGCAGAAATTTCTACTAAATTAGAGAACAGAGCAACTGGCCACCGATTGGTTTTTCTTTTGCATGAGTATGTACGAACCATTTGGTCCAAAGTGTCGACTCCTCCTTTTGTCGAGTTGTAATATTCAATTATTTCCGGTATTTTTTTTTGATGATTTTCCAAAATTTTGCTGTTATGGTGAAGAGTGCTAAGCAAATAAACCATTTTGTATTTTTTAGGTATATACAAAACAATCGTTTCTTTTTCATGGAAAAAAAATTTACTTGAATGTACTGGAAGCTTACGCAATTGTTGTGTTGTAGCATGATCCGGTAAAAAGCGTTTATTTTTTCTGACTGTGCCAACAATAGTAATTTTATGCTTTAGCAGTTCTATTGCAAGTTTATGACTTGTAAAAAAATTGTCGGTTGTCACATTGCGTCCACGATATTGAGTAACCAAGTCTAGAACAACGCGTTCTCCTTGATTCCTTTCAGCATTGTCTCCCAATTTGCCCAAGTAAATTTGGAACTGTAAGCAAAACGCAGTATCAGAATCGGCTGCTATCCAGGCTTTCATGCCATATTTCCCAGGCTTACTTGGAATATATACTTTGAATGGGCATCTACCTCTGAAAGGAATAAGCTGTTCATCAACCGTTATATTAGCGTTTGGAACGTAAAGCAGTTGCAAGTTTTGAGTCCATTGTTCATAAAAGTTTCGAATAGGCGCAAGTTTATCTCCTCTTTGTGCTGATCTTCTTCTTTGTCTATCGTCAAATGCAAGAACGCGTGAAATATTGCTAAATCGTTCCAAAGACATGATTGCTCTCAAAAAAGGGCGCCCATGAAATTCATCCCACAGAGAGTTCAAACTTTCTCCGTATGACCTGTAGACTCCTAAATGAATAATATATACATTATACAATTATAATAGACAACACAAATTGAACACAAATACCAATATAAGAATAAGAAGTCCCAAGTAAGCATCGAACTCAAAATCATCTATATCTTCGAAATGTTCGAAAATAGAATTTCCTTCCAAATTACTATAGTGAATTATTTCCCTTTTCATATCTTCGGTTAGACATAAATCAAAGGCATCACGAATTTTAGAAATACGATGAATAGCATAAGCAGTCACTCCAGGTTTTGTGTGAAGAATATTTTCACTGGGTGCACGACTTAGACGTTGTGATGGAGGAACTGTACTCCACTTTATCTTCCTATCCTTGTCAAAAAATTCAGTGCCATTATTTACGGCTGATGAACTGCTGGATCCTATATCACTCGAAATTGATTGCTCTGAAGATAAACATTCCTCTTCCTCAATTACATAGTTAGGATCGAAGTCATCACTTGCTTCATCTTCAATGCCACTCAAGAGTTCTTCCATTTCATGCTCACTCATTTGTTCTCTCTGGCATTATATTCACGAAATAAAAATTGTCCTACATAAATTATGAATTTGGAAAATGTATAATATACTTACGGCATGGCTAGACTCCATGTTTTACCCCAATGAATTTTCAATATTAGACTTACAAATGTAACTGATCACTATAAAATTTAGCATAGAACTAAAAAATAACTTCAACACGACTGATTTGTCATTATTGAATGCCATAAATATAACTGTAATTGCCAATCGTCTTTTGGTTTGTTTCGCTATCATGTAAATAACGAAAATAGTGTAAGGCAAATGCAAAAACAAACAAAATTTTTGGACATATTTTATTACTTACGCATAATTTTATATACTGGGTCATAAAATGACCCCAACATGTTATGTGTAGCTACTTGCAATAAAAAGTCTTCTAAGCATAAAATGTTAATAAAATTAAACGAATTAAGTGCATCTCGACAATTCATGCACTGAGTAGTAACAACTTTTAATTATGATCCACCAGTATGAAATAAGATGATGATTAATACGATTTGGGTCATCAAAAGACCCCAACGTAGTAGCAGGGTTAAAAAAATTCAAGCCTCATATGGACCCTGAAAAATATTTTTAAAAATCTCATATGGACCCGGGAAAAATATTCTTTAAAAAAATCCACGCCTCATATGGATCCTGAAAAATATTTTTTAAAAATCTCATATGGACACGGGAAGAATATTCTTTAAAAAAATCCACGCCTCATATGGACCCTGAAAAATATTTTTTAAAAATCTCATATGGACCCGGGAAAAATATTCTTTAAAAAATCCACGCCTCATATGGATCCTGAAAAATATTTTTTAAAAATCTCACATGGACCCGGGAAAAATATTCTTTAAAAAAATCCACGCCTCATATGGACCCTGCAAAATATTTTTTAAAAATCTCATATGGACCCGGGAAAAATATTCTTTAAAAAAATCCCCGCCTCGAATGAACCCTGAAAAATATTATGTAAAAAATCCTCAGCTCAGCTGGAGCCAGAAAAAAAATATCCCTTAAAAAATGCACGCCTCATATGGAACCTGAATAAATATTCTTTAAAAAATCCACGCCTTATATAGACCCTGAAAAATATTCTTTAAACAATATAGGCCTCATAAAGACCGTGAAAAATATTCTTTAAAAATTCCACGCTTCCTGAATAATATTCTTCAAAAAAGCATATCCTAGTGGAGTGCCCTGAAAAAAATATTCATTAAAAACGCCACACTTTGAGACGACGCCTGAATAATATTTTTTAAAGAAGTCACGTCTCTTGATTGTCTTCTGTTGATCTTTTGTTATTAAAGCGGTTGGTCCTTTTAATAATATTATTTAAAAATGCTCATCATGCATATTATTTGCCGAATATTCCGATTTCATTGACATGAAAATAAACTTAGCATTTTCATATGAATTTTTTATCGGTCATTGCTTTTTTTTTTTTTTGTATATTTTTTTATTTTAGTTTACTTCCAATTTAACCTGTAGTCGTCGAATAAAAGTCACATAAACTCCACGCATATGATTTTTGGGTGGAAATCGTTAACGAAATCCAACAACAACAAAAACAAGACCATTAACATTTTCTTTATCTGCAGTATAAATTTTAATGTATGACCATAAATTTTTATTTAATAACAATCATAAAAAATATTAAATATTTTATGCATGTGGATGTATGGATATTGTGGTGCACAATGCACAAGGACATCACCGACACTAAATGAGGATGAATAAGCAGCAGCACACAAATAAAAAAAACTCCTGCATATGTGTTCCATAATATTTCTATATGACCACCCCTTATACCTGCTGACTGCGATGCCGCTGCTCCTCTCCAACCTCCATCTACTTTAATGTATTTTTAATGCATTTACATTTTGCTTCCTGTTTTATGTACATCCTGGATAGCCCGGGTAACGATTGATTGATTCAGTGTGCCTTGGTCATACGGGTCAGAGGGCAGGAGGAGGCATGTCATGCACACAAATACACAGAATTCTATTGATTTATTTACAACCATCGTTGTGGTCGATTGAGTCCATCAGCTATCGGAGGAAAAAATTTTGCAGTTCTGTGTTATTTTATGTTTTTGTGTAAATAAATATTTACAGTCTAGGTATGGACCACTCCTCTTCCAACCACCCAAAAATCTATTCGGAAAATTGTTATATACAAATTTTAATGGTTGGATTTATTGTGGGGGAATAATTTTGGGAATTTTAGAGAAGTTTAACTGAATTCGCAATAAAATTCAATTGTAAATTGAGAACTACGTAACCCTGTGATATTATCGTGGAACACTAATATAAAAATTACTAGGGGTAGACATAAAAATAAAGTCTTTATAAAGAAATATTTAAAAAAATCCACGAAAAATATTTTTCAAAAATCCACGCCTTATATGGAACCTAAAAAATATATTTAAAAAATTTACAGTTTTATCCAAACTATTATTTTACAATTCTCTACTTCTGAAACTGATATCCTTTTCGAAAATATTCTGAAATAACTCATATATGAAACCATTACCACTTCCACTGGCAGGTTCTCAAAATTTCTCAAATATGCATTTCATGTGAATATTCATATGATAACAACTAAAATGTCAATAAGCCGGTAATTAGAAAACTTTTCCAAAAATCCCCACCCCCGTTCACAATAATCCATAATGAAACATTTTGCATGAAAATTTAATCGGAATATGTGTCAGTGCCTTAATCCGACTGAAACGAATAATTTATTTGCTCGAAGTTATCGCTTAAATATGTCCAAATTAGTCCCAAATGAATTTTCAATGATGCTGTTATTATTGTCGATGATGTTGTTGTTGTTAATGTCATTGTTGTAGTTGTTATTCCGAATTCAGCATAAAATCGAACTTAATACATTAAGTACAACAGAGTACATATTGTGATACACACACACACACCTACATACATATATAGGATGCTGTTCATGTATTCATTGATGCAATTCGAAACTTAATGAAGTATTTGTAATTGCCAATGCACAATTACAACACATGACAATTGCCTGACGTTGTTCCTTGCCCTCAGAACAAGGATGCATTATCTGATTACAGTTGCAGGACAGATGTGACATGAGCTCGAGGTTTGACAATTGAGAATATGCAATTTTGTTCTGGTTCTGGAATTACTGGTTTTATAGCAAAAGGAAAGGATTAATTTTTCAAGAACCACAAACGTGATTTTTTAAAAAATATTTTTTCAGGGCCTATATGAAAATAGTTTTTAGTTTTTATTTTTTCAGGGTCCATATGAGGCGTGGATTTTTTTAAGAATAGTTTTTCAGGGTCCATATGAAGCGTTGATTTTTTAAGGAATAGTTTTTCAGGGTCCATATGAGGCGTTGATTTTTTAAAGATTATTTTTTCAGGGTCCATATGAGGCGTGGATTTTTTAAAGATTATTTTTTCAGGGTCCATATGAGGCGTGGATTTTTTAAAGATTATTTTTTCAGGGTCCATATGAGGCGTTGATTTTTTAAAGATTATTTTTTTCAGGGTCAATTTAAGGCGGGAATTTTTTAAAGAATAGTTTTTAGGGTCCATATGAGGCGTGGATTTTTTAAGGATATTTTTTAAGGGTCCACAAGAGGCGTGGATTTTTTAAAGAATATTTTTTAAGGGTTCACAAGAGGCGTGGATTTTTTAAAGAATAGTTTTTAGGGTCCATATGAGGCGTGGATTTTTTAAGGATATTTTTTAAGGGTCCACAAGAGGCGTGGATTTTTTAAAGAATATTTTTTTAAAGGGTCCACATGAGTCGTGGATTTTTCAAAGAATATTTTTTTCAGGGTCCATATGAGTCGTGGATTTTTAAAATAATATTTTTTTAAGGGTCCACATGAGGCGTGGATTTTTCAAAGAATATTTTTTTAAAGGGCCCACATGAGTCGTGGATTTTTCAAAGAATATTTTTTTCAGGGTCCACATGAGGCGTGGATTTTTCAAAGAATATGTTTTTAAGGGTCCACATGAGGCGTGGATTTTTCAAAGAATATTTTTTTAAAGGGTCCACATGAGTCGTGGATTTTTCAAAGAATATTTTTTTCAGGGTCCATATGAGTCGTGGATTTTTCAAAGAATATGTTTTTAAGGGTCCACATGAGTCGTGGATTTTTCAAAGAATATTTTTTTAAAGGGCCCACATGAGGCTTTGATTTTTCAAAGAATATTTTTTTAAAGGGCCCACATGAGGCTTTGATTTTTCAAAGAAAACATTCTAGTGACCAGAAGACCTAGACCCTTTAATACTTTTATTAGGTGTTAGGTTGAGATAATCTTCTACATTTTTTTCGTTAATCCTCAAGTAAATATTTGTTTTCCTTTTTGGCTAATTTGAAAAAAAGGGTTCACAAGGCCATAATCCCCGCATTTCTTCAGACATAATGTCAATAAAACTTATTGCAATTCTTCTTGACGATAAAACAGAAAAATTAACATTTTATTTCTGTTTTCTTTTTTATTTCCATTTCAGCATTATTATTGTCCTTCCTAGAATTGAACACACAAACAGACAGACAAACACAAATGAAAATGGTGGATCCCAAAGTACTCATATCTACAACAACAAAGTATTGATATTGAAAGACCAGTAACCCAAAAACAACAACAACCACAGAAGCAAACACACATAAAAATGAATAAAAATAAATGAAAAGTGGTGAAAAGGCTTCAATTCAAAATAAAAAAATCATCATCATTTTGGAATTGGCAACAGCAGCAGCAGGGACTGGGCTCAACCTGTGCCTAAACGAAAACTGAAGAAGAACCATAAACGAAGCAGTTTCTTTTATGGGACAAACATGAAAAGCCTTTATAATGAAATGAACGTTTTGCGCCTTGGTTGACAGCAGCAACACGACGACGACGAACGACCAAAAAAGGGTTATTTGTCCCCGTTTATGTTTCACTTTTCACGGATAACACCAAAGAGAAAAGTAGACAAACGACCATCCCGCCTCCCCATCATCAGCATCAACATTGTTCGGCAGACGGCCTCCTGAGCCGTTCATTGATGAGAAGAAGCGACAACCAACAGCCATCAAACTTTAGATTGACATAAGAAAGTCGTCGACAGAACAGCACAAAAAATCAATTTTTTTATTTAATGCCCTGGCAAACACCAGGATCAATCTAAAAAAAATCGAAGGAGTAACCAAGAAGGAGAAAAACAGAAAAATACATTTCCATCATACGTGGCCCACAGGACCATATTTAATATTCACTTGTCCGTGTGAGTGAGTTTGTGTGACAGACACACAATCAACGAGACACGAAACAATAACAGCATCCAACCCCAACTTCGTAGACCAACACCAACAACGTTGCCATCATCATCATGGCTGTGCCCATAGATGAGGGCGTCTTAAGTGCCCTCAGGGGTATTACCAGTCGCAATACCCGACTACCCAAACCGTTGCTAATAAAAGTTTATGTATCCAGTTTGAAACAAGGTAAGCGAAATGAACAAATATTTTTTTACGAATATTTTAAAAGAATTATTTTTCGAGACCTCTATGAGCCTATTTGAGGCGTGGATTTATTAAAGAATATTTTGTCAATAAACTATAAGAGGCGTGGATTTTTTAAGGAATATATTTTCGAGGCCTATATAGGGTGTGGATTTTTTAACAATATTTCTTCGGGGCCTATCTGAGGCATGGAATATTTTGTCAAAGGACAATAAGAGGCGTGGAATAAATTTTCAGAGCCTATCAGAGTCGTAGATTTTTTTAAAGAATACTTTTCGGGGCCTATCTGAGTCGTAGATTTTTAAAGAATACTTTTCGGGGTCTTGATGGAACTATTATTCTTTATTGAAGAGCTGAATTTAGTTTTCTTCGAAGAACAGTTCGACGTATCCTTCCTCGTAGAAGAGCTCTAGTTTTATTTCCTTGTGATTCTCAAAAAAGAGGCAAAATTCCTTTTCATCATGGAAGAAGTTAAGGTTTCCTTCTTCATATATGGCCTTCTTTCTCATAGAAGAGTTCAAGGTATTCTTCTTCATAGATGGGTTCGTGGAGTTCTTCCTCATAGAAGGGATCACAAACTTCGTCCACATTAAGACAGTTTTCCTCATAGAAGAGCTTAAGGCCTTCTTCCTCATAAAATACCTGAAGATCTTCTTCTTCTTCTTCATAGAACAGCTGAAAGTTGTCTTCTGAGTCATATAAGAACTGAAAGTCTTCTTCTTTCTCATTAAAGGGAAGAGCTCAGAAGTCTTCTTCCTCATTAAAAGGCTCAAAGTCTTCCTTCCTTCTATGAGTTCAAGACCTTCTTTATAGAAAATCTGAATGACTTCCCATTTAAGGCCCAAATGTGTACTCTATAGAAAAACAAAATATTTGTTCGATACATAATAAGAAATTATTCTCGATAGGAGATCCTCATAGAGGAGCTAAAGGTCGTTTTCTTTCCCATAGAAGAACTGAAACTCTTCTTCCTCATAGAAGAGCTCAATGAATTTCTCAAAAAACAGATCTTAATACCTTCCTTATAGAAGAGGTCAAAATTCTCTTCCTAGAAAAAGTAAATGGGTTCTCTACGGGATAGCAGAATTTGTTCTTTATCTTCTCCGTGTAAGAGAACAGAAGATCTCCCTGAATCATTTTGACATCCAAAAGATTACAAAGTATTCACCAAAGACTTCAAGTAGTTCTTCTCCATAGATTTTTTGAAGTATATTTTTTCGGGGAAGCCGAGATTTTTTAAGAAATATTTTTACAGGCGTGGATTTTTTAAAGACTATTTTCTTTGGAGCCTATATGAGGCCGAGATTTTTTAAGAAATATTTTTTCAGGCGTTGATTTTTTAAAGACTTTTTTTCGGGGTCTATATGAGGCCGGGATTTTTTAATAAATATTTTTTCCGTCGTGGATATTTTGAAGACTATTTTTTTCGGGATCTATATGAGGCCGAGATTTTTTAATAAATATTTTTTCAGGCGTGGATTTGTTAAAGAATATTTTTCTAGAAACCATCAAGGCGTAGATTTTTTATAGAATATTTGTCTAAGGAAAATGTCCTTGTCCTTAAAAAAATCTTTTTTACAAATTCCACGCTATGATACTGCAGATCTTTTAAAAAGTTAGCTACAGGTCATTCCTTTTTCTTCTAAGGCTGCTGGTCTTGAAGAAATACAAATCACCTCTACACATCTCTAGACAATAGAACACCCTTAATATCTTCTATACCGATTGATTATTTATAGACATCGGGAGTCCTCCAGAAGGAGGAAGATGTCTATATTCTTCCCATAACGTCGAACATTATTATTAAAATTATTTTCTTTGTTTTCTTCGTTACAGAATTTTGTCAAGAGCGACGAATGCTATTGGAGCTCGTCGGCCCCGAACTGCAGTCCATGTACGATGATCGACAAATCGAAATTGAATTTGTCGATATGCATTTTGGTACCGGTTCGCTGGATATCACACAACTCGAAAAGGATCCATACATTTTAGAGGATTATTTACACGAGATTGAGACATGCCATCAGAATTCGAAAAGTGTCTTCTTTTTGGTAAGTTGAGGAATAAAAAAAATACATTTTCAAAACGAAAAAAATACTTCAGTTAAAAAAAAATTCATTTAAAACTTATTTATTTCATATTCCAAAAACTGAATTAGTTTTCTTATTTTTTCTTCAAGAATGTCCCTAAGTAGTCCCATCCAAAAGGGCTACTTAGGACGGTCATAGCATTAGCTATTCATAAAAATTACAACAATTTCTTGTTTTATTAAATTTTCTAGAGCAAATTTTATAGGAATGTTTTTTATTCTTCTTCTACTACTACAATATAATTACATGCATAATTATTACATCAATTTTCGTTGTTTTTCTTCCCTCTACTTTTCCCACATGTTTTGCACAATTGATGTGCTGCCTATCTGTCTGCCTACCCGACTGGCTCTTGGTCTTTGGGGGCCCCCATGATCTACACGACTATTGTTTCCAACGAAATTATCATTAATTAGGCTTTAATAGGCGACAGCATTGGTCGGATGCCATTACCCACCCACTTGGCGAAGGAGATCTACGATAGCATTGCGACAGATGGCACTTTAACACACACAGAGCGTCAATTATTTGTCAAGTGGTATTCGGCGGCGACGGCTGTAGCACCAGAGGACTCCACGGCGACTGAAACGTCGGCAGCCTTCAAAGGCATTCAATATCAACTTAAACAGGACTATCGGTAAGTCGAACTGGATCAGTGTGAAATATGTTTACGAATGCTTGTAGTTGATATATTGTTTATATGCTGGAGATTGATGATGATGCTGGCATTAGGGGGGAGATAAATATTGAATACCGAAAACCGTTTTGATGTTCCGCGGAATTAGAAGGACGGCACTAAAAATTATCTCGTTTTACTCAATAAAGAATAATTTTTCAAGATCCATAAGCGTGGATTTGGTAAAGAATATTTTTTAAAGGACCAGAATAGGCGTGAATTTGGTAGAGAATATTTTTTCAAGAAATAGAAGAGGCGTGAATGTGGTAAAGAATATTTTTTCAAGGACTAGAGGAGGCGTGGATTTGGTAAAGAATATTTTTTCAAGGGCTAGAGGAGGCGTGGATTAGGTAAAGGATATTTTTCATGGACTAATATCTTTCAAGGACTAAAGGAGGCGTGGATTAGGTGAAGGATATTTTTTCAAGGACTAATATTTTTCAAGGACTAGAGGAGGCGTGGATTAGGTAAAGGATATTTTTTCAAGGACTAGAGGAGGTGTGAATTAGGTAAAGGATATTTTTTCAAGGACTAGAGGAAGCGTGAATTAGATAAAGGATATTTTTTCAAGGACTAGATGAGGCGTGAATTAGGTAAAGAATCTTTTTTCAAGGAATAGAGGAGGCGTGCTTTCCTTAAAAATCCACGCCTATTTTCATATTGGTTCTTGTAGAAATATTTTTTAAAAAATCTACGCCTATTGTTCTATTGGTCCTTGTAGATTTTTTTTAATTCCACGCCTACTGCCCATTTGGCCCTTGTATTACCCTTGTGTTGCCCTGTCAGTCCTTTTAGAAATATCCTTTAAACATCCACTCATATTGCCCTGATGATCCTCATGGAAATACTCTTCAAAAAACACGCCTATTGTTCTACTGGTCCTTGTAGAAATATTTTTTTAAAAATCCACGCCTACTGCCCTATCCCTTGTATTCCTTGTGTTGTCCTGCCGGTCCTAGTAGAAATATTCTTAAAAAAAATCCATGCCTATTGTCCTGCTGATCCTTGTAGAAATATTCTTTAAAAAATCCTACACATTTTGTCCTGATGATTCTTTGATAAATATTCTTAAAAAAAGTTGCGCATATTGTCCTGCTGGTCCTTGTAGAAATATTCTTTCAAGAATACACGCCTATTGTCCTGCTGGTCCTTGTAGAAATATTCTTTCAAGAATACACGCCTATTGTCCTGCTGGTCCTTGTAGACATATTCTTTAAAAACCCCACGCATTTTGTCCTGATGATCCGTATAGAAATATTTTTTAAAAATCCACGCCTATTGTCCTGATGATCAGTATAGAAATATTCTTTAAAAATCCAAACCTATTGTCCTGATGATCCGTATAGAAATATTTTTTTAAAAATCCACGCCTATTGTCCTGATGATCAGTATAGAAATATTCTTTAAAAATCCAAACCTATTGTCCTGATGATCCGTATAGAAATATTTTTAAAAAATCCACGCCTATTGTCCTGATGATCAGTATAGAAATATTCTTTAAAAATCCACACCTATTGTCCTGATGATCCGTATAGATATATTCTTTAAACAATCCACGCCTATTGTCCTGCTGGTCCTTGTAGAAATATTATTTAAAAAATCCACGCCTATTGCCCTGTAGGATCTTCATTTCCAAAATTTAAGGCTATATTTAAAAATTCTGATATCAATTATTCCTCCTTAAATTGGCCTTTCGCACAAGTTTCGTTAATAATTTGTCGGTCACAGCGAAAATGTCTTTTTCCCCTGACGTTGCCATCATCACCATTGGTACTGTGGTTTCTTTGTTTTATTTGGTGGGTATTCTCTGGATATTTTGTGTCTCATCTTGTTCGGGTACTTCGGTATGGTATCAATGTTAGGTAGGTATGTATGTCTTCCTAACTTATTCTTTTGCCGGAACACAAGTAAATGTTTTTGGTTTTCCACGGTAATTCGTTGCTGTGGCAACACGCTCTCTCTCGTGCTTGGTAAACCTGTTCAGCAGCAGCACTTTTGTGTTAAGTACTTTGGAAAAACCACCACTTCAGCATGCATTAAGAAACAGCAAAAAAACCCGTAGAAGTGTTCTTTTCCCAAGGAGGAGGTTGGAGGGCCATGGGAAAATTGTTTCATAAATTTCTGATGTGCTGCTGCTGACCTTGCAGAACAATGTAAGGGAGGAGGGAGGAAGAATACATTTAAAAATAAATTTAAAACGCTTAACGCTTTAAATTGTTTAGGTATTCTAGGCACCGTCCTGGTAACTATCGTCATAACGGCCATAAAGCGTCTTAATAATGAAATTTCAATTTTCTGGTAATTTATTTTTTTTAAAAGGCCATTTGACGTTCACACAAATCGGACAATTTGTGTCAATTTGTTGAATATTAATTTGCCATTAGGCATGATTGTTTTTCTGGCTGGGCAGGGGCTTAATTAAAGCCTTTAGGATACACACTCTCTCACACACACACACACACTTCTAAAATAGTCCATTAAGGATTCCATTTAATGTTCATAACAAGATTAGTTTGTTATCCTTTTGGCATCAACAGTGCTAGTCGATGGTGCAGCTGGCACCCTCTATACTCCCCCTTCCCACTCCAACCCGACACCATTTCATGTGATTTTACTCAATTTTATGAAATTTCCTGCGATAGGAAAACGGATACATAGCGCAGTAATATGCGATAACAGCAGCAACAAAAACAACAACACGGTGAAACCGTCAGCAATGCCACCATATCAGCCAGCCAGCCAGTCACCCAGCATCCTCTTCCCTCAATATTAAAAAAAAACAACAACATTATTCTGTACCGGATCGATTGAACACGGCGGATGTAACACCAGTAAATATAAATTGACACATTTGACACCCAACAGCCATTTCCATTAGCATCGGAGGACACCTAACCCAACCATTTCACCTAGGCCGGTTCGGCGGCAGCGACGGTGGCATTCATTTATTCATTTCGTTCGTTCGTTTGTTCTTGAGTAATTTGGAATATCAAAAGCTTTGCCACATCCACAGCCATTCGGTGCGATAAAAATGAGCCCTTTGGCTCATAGCAAATAGCGTAAGCCAGTCGGCAAACCAGCTAGGCCATGGCATGCCCGGCTAGGCCACAGACGCTATGTTTGTTTGTTACGTGGCCTATGGCATGGCATTGCTAGCAAATTATGCGCATTATTATGAAGTGAAAGTGGATTAAAGCTTGACATAAATAGAAATAATGACATGATAGACAACAATCGCATCGGGATTAGTTACTGGCAGAAAAAAAGGGATATTTATGAAGAGGTTAGGGATGATGGCTCTACAATCCTACTTAATAAAAATATTGAAGTTTGAGTTTAATTTAAATGGGTTTAGTCATGGATATTGAAGAAAATTTCTACAAGGAGTAGCAGGACAATAGGCGTGGATTTTTTGAGAGAATTTTTCTACAAGAAGTAGCAGGACAATATGCGTGGATTTTTAAGGAATATTTCTCCTGGAATCATAAGACAAATGTGCGTGGATATTTTCAAGAATATTTCTATAAGGACCTGCAGGATAATATGCGTGGATTTTTAATGAATATTTCTACAAAGACCATCAGGACAATAAGCGTAGTTTTTCATGAATATTCCTACAAAGACCAGCAGGACAATAAGTGTAGTTTTTCATGAATATTACTCCTGGGATCATAAGGACAAAAAGCTTGTATTTTTAAGGAAGGAAATGCCGGATAATAGGCGTGAAATTTTTAAGGAATATTTCTATAAGGATCATCAGAACAACAGGCGTGGATTTTTAAAGAATATTTCTATACGGACCAGCAGAATAAAAGGTGTGGATTTTTTAAAAAATATTTCAACAAGGACCAGCAGGATATTTGGCGAGGCTTTTATAACTATAAGGACCAGCAGGATATTTTCTATAAGGACCAGCAGGATATTTGGTGTAGGACAAAAGGCTTGGATTTTTTAAAGAATATTTCTTCTAAGACCGGACCAGAACAATAGGCGTGGATTTTTTAAAGAAAATTTATACTAGGACCGATCCAGGACAATAGGCGTGGATTTTTAAAGCATATTTCTACAAGGACCATCAGAACAATAGGCTTGGATTTTTAAAGCATATTTCTACAAGGACCAGCAGGATAATTGGCCTGGATTTTTTAATGAGTGTTTCTACAAGGACCAGCATGACAGTAGGCGTGGATTTTTTAAAGAATATTTCTAAAAGGACCAGCAGGATAATTAGCCTTGATTTTTTAATGAGTGTTTCTACAAGGACCAGCCGGATAATTGGCCTGGATTTTTAATGAGGACCAGCAGGATAATTAGCCTTGATTTTTAATGAGTGTTTCTACAAGGACCAGCTGGATAATTGGCCTGGATTTTTAAATGAGTGTTTCTACAAGGACCAGCAGGATAATTGGCCTGGATTTTTTAATGGGTGTTTCTACAAGGACCAGCAGGACAGTAGACGTGGATTTTTTAACGAATATTTCCACAAGGATTGCGAGGACAAGGGGCCCGGATTTTATTAATGAATGTTTCTACAAGGATTATATGGACAAGAGATCTGGAGATTCCTTAACAAAATAATAGTTTTACAAGGATTATAATGAAAGCGGCCCGGATTTTTTAAAGAATAATAGGCAGGATAATGGGTGATTTTTTAATGAGTGTCTCTACAAGGACCAGCTGGATAATTGGCCTTGATTTTTTAATGATTGTTTCTACAAGGACCAGCAGGACAGTATACGTTTAAAGAATATTTCCACAAGGATTACGAGGACAAGGGGCCTGGACTTTTTTAATGAATGTTTCTACAAGAATTATATGGACAAGAGATCTGGAGATTCTTTAAAAAAGAATAGTTTTACAAGGATTATAATGAAAGCGGCCTGGATTTTTAAAAGAAGAATAGGCAGGATAATGGGTGTGGATTTTTTAATGAATATTGGATAGGATGGATTCTTTAGGCGAGGATTTTGAAAAATATTTTTCCAAAGACCCCAAGACTTAGATTATTTCAACATGTTTTTCCCAAGTCCCTATTGCCTGGATGGTTTAAAAAATATATTTTTAAGACCCCCATAGTGTGGATGGTTTAAAAATACTTTTTCAAGCGACTCCCACAAGGCATTTTTAAAGAATATTTTTTCTAAAATCGTAAATTTTTCAATTATTATTTTTCCACGGCATTCGCAAGGTATTTTAAAGATTTTTTTTTCCAAATCTCCAAGGCGTGTCTCCGAAATGAATTTTTTTCATAGTAAATTTATGTTTGCAACAGCGAATTTTTTTCATTTTTTACTATCGGCTTGAATTTTTAAAGAATAATTTTCCAAAGTATCCAAGGTATGTTTAAGGAATATTTTTCGAAGTCTCCAAGGTCTGTGTGTTTAAAGAATAGTTTTCCAAAACCTTAATTTTTTAAGGATTTTTTTCCTGGCGTTCTTTTAAATTATGTCTTTATTCGCCTTTTATTACGGATAACTCCTCCTCCTCCTCCTTGTTTCAACCTCCTTCCGCTACCACCCTAACCATATAAATTATAATGAAATTATATGAGAACAACTAACAAATTATAGCCAACCTGAATGTCTTTAAGTTCTGCCTCTACCATTTCTTCTTCTACGACAACAGCTGACTACAAAAAAAAAGCGGCAACAACATTCCCTGTTCGCTTAATTTCACCGTGCCGTGTAAGGCAATAAATTGTCTTTTCTGCACTTTTGCACATAAATAAAAATGGAAATTAAATTTTTATTTAAAGCTGCAGAACAACAGTCACAACAACAAGGATATCATCAACATCGTCGTTGTTGTTGTTGTCACCATCATCATCATCATCATCCTCGTCCTCATCAGGAACAGCAGCAAAGGCAGCTCTGTGTCACAGAACGCCATAATGGTCGTCATTGTCATCGTTGTTCGCTGGATGGATGGATGATGGTTATTGTCGTTGACTTTCACTTGCCAGGCTGGCAGTTAGTTCCTCCACTTTATCCCTACCTCCCACATGATGCATGGAGTTTTTTGCGTTCACATTGTCGTTGTTGTCGTTTTTTGCAACAGCACTTAACATTATTAATGAAATAATATCTGCCTATATAGTATTGCCTCTGTAAAGCCAGAGTTGCCATGTGTAACAAATTTATAAAGGGGAAATCCAAAGGCAGAATGCAAAAGAAAACGGAATTCGGACTTCTTTAAAAATCATTAAATGAAAATTTATTTTTTCAAGGACTATATGAGGCGGGAGATTTTAAATAACATTTTCCAGGGTCTATATGAGGCGTGGAGATTTTAAATAAATTTTTTTCAGAGTCTATATTAGGTGTGGAGATTTTAAATAATATTTTTTCAGTGTCTATATGAATTGTGAATTTGTTAAATATTTTTTCATAATATTATGTCACAAATTTGTTACTTGTTCAGATTTTTATGCTCAATATTAATACAAACTTTTTTTTAATTTTTTTCTCTTCTTCCTCCTCCTCCTGGGGATTTCCTGATTTTTCTCTCTCCCCCACCCCCACTTAATAGCAACATGGTATTGGAAAAATGGCACGAAGAATATGTGCAACTGCGTGACATTATTGATAAATGCCTTTTGCGTATGCTTCGCAATGGTGCGATAGGCGGAGGAGCAGGAGGAAATGCAGCAACAACAACAACAACGCCACTCACAGCCGATATGCAACAACATTTACAAAAGTTAAGGCAAACACAAATGGAACAGGAAGTGTTAAAAGCATTGGGTAAGTAAATTGTGCCACATGAAGCAGCCATACCACCCATCCCAACTGCCAGCAGTCATCCAGGCCACCTTGTTTTTTCCCCCAGTGAGCCTATTAGTCACCTCCGCCCCATTCCATATATAAAGTTATAAACTTTAAATGGCCATTAAATGGGAAAGACAAGCAACCATTCATTTATTCATTAAAATCGATGCATGAAAGGATGAATGGATGGTTGGTTGGTCTGTCGGTGGGTACGATGGTTGGGAATGCTAGTCCTTGAATTGATGTCGCATTGGTGTCCTTTTTTTATTATTTCATTCAAATAATTTAATCAATTTACCTCTCTCTCCCTTTCTTCCTCTCTGCTTGCTCCCTCCTACCCCATGGCATTCACATTACAACATCTTAATTGATGGCGATTGTTTGTTCTCTTCATTATCCTCGCATTCGAAACAGATTTGTCAAATGAAAAAATATTGGCCGTCTATCGGGAATGGTCATCGACTCAATTGTCGGTCAAGGATGCCGAGAGTGCGGAACGTTTGAGTAAACTTAAAGATCAGCTGACAATGAATTTATCGACAGATAATTATACAACATTGGTGTAAGTATAAATCAAATTTAAAGGGTAATCGGGATCAGACCTTTTTTCTCGGCATATAACGAAGAATTTTGGGGGGGGACTATAAGAGGCGTGGTTTTATTAAAGAATAGTTTTTCAAGGACTATAAGAGGCGTGGATTTATTAAAGTATAGTTTTTCAAGGACTATAAGAGGCGTGGATTTATTAAAGAATAGTTTTTCAAGGACTATAAGAGGCGTGGATTTATTAAAGAATAATTTTTCAAGGACTATAAGAGGCGTGGATTTATTAAAGAATAGTTTTTCAAGGACTATAAGAGGCGTGGATTTATTAAAGAATAGTTTTTCAAGGACTATAAGAGGCGTGGATTTATTAAAGAATAGTTTTTCAAGGACTATAAGAGGCGTAGGTCCGTATGAGGCGTGGATTTTTATGGAATAATTTTTCAAGGGCTATAAGAGGCGAGGGTCCGTATGAGGCGCGGATTTTTATGGAATAATTTTTCAAGGGCTATAAGAGGCGAGGGTCCGTATGAAGCGCGGATTTTTATGGAATATTTTTTCAAGGGCTATAAGAGGCGAGGGTCCGTATGAGGCGTGGATTTTTATGGAATAATTTTTCAAGGGCTATAAGAGGCGAGGGTCCGTATGAGGCGTGGATTTTTATGGAATAATTTTTCAAGGGCTATAAGAGGCGAGGGTCCGTATGAGGCGCGGATTTTTAAGAAATACTTTTCCAGGGTCCGTATGAGGCGTGGATTTTTAAGGAATACTTTTCCAGGGTCCGTATGAGGCGTGAATTTTTAAGAAATACTTTTCCAGGGTCTAAACGAGTGGATTTTTAAGGAATATTTTTCTAGTGTCTAGTGTCCAGGATCCATACGAGGCGTAGTTTTTTTTAAAGAATATTTATCGAAGGTCTATACGAGGCGTGGATTTGTACAAGAATATTTTACAGGCTACATATGAGGCGAGGATTTTTAAGGAATATTTTTTTATCAGGTTCTTAATACGTCTTCCTTTTCTTTCTCCCCAGAGTACCTGGTAATTGTTGTGATACTGGCATTGATCCCGACATTGAAGAGCACGAAACCTATTTGAGTAAATTTAAGAATAAAGTCTTCGATAAGCTGCGACATCTAATTGAGGAGCACATCGCCAATGATCCGGATGTTATAAAGGGGCGAAAAAAGACTGTACAGGTAAGTAGGTGTTGAAACGTCCTTCACAGCAAAAAGTGACACTGGTCTGAAACAAAAAAAACTAAACCCTTAACTGGCCTCTATGGTTGGCAATCAATCATATAGTACCCTGTCAATGGAAAGAGCGCATAGAGGAGAATATAAATCTCAGTTGATGCTTTCGTAATCCACCTGTGCTCAAATCATAGCCAGCCTAGAAAAAAATTAAAAAAAATATATGTGGCCAAAAAGTTTGTCCAGTTCTGGGTATATCCAAAGGTATATCCATCAGTGTTTTGTTTTAGCCACCATCAACAACTAGCCAACATTGTATTGGGCTGTGATATCCTTTTTTGGGTTATTTGGTTGCAGATGGGGAAAAACCATTTCCTTTTTTTGTGTTTCAATGTGTGAGTGGGTGTTCCGCAACAAACATTTTGCCTCAATGTATTGGATTTTTCGTTCCAATTTTTTTTGCTGGAGGACGTGGCAAACTTTTTGGGTTTTTCTCGTTCGCCATTTCATTTGAAAATAGCTCGAACAACACCAGTAATGGAGGTGATTTGAGGTTATTTGGTTGGTTAGCCGGCTAGCTGGTTGGTTGGCTGGCTGCAACGTTGCAATGTCTATTTGCATGCAAGATTTGCCACAATTTGAAATGTAAGTTTGCGGTAAAGGTTGTTGTTTTTGTATTCAATGCTTGGAAATATTGCATGCGAAATTTTCATATTGGAGAAAAGACTGGGGTTTTGAAAAATTAAATTAAAAAAATATTGTGGAAATACATATTCGAGTTTTGTTGTAGTTGCGATGGTAGATTCAACTGCATGTTCACTCATATCGGAATATGTAAACTGCAAGGCCACCACATTTAATCAGTCATTCCAAAGGCTTTCAGCTGTTGAAAACTTTGAATGTTCAGTTCAATTTATTAACGATGATTGATTGCCATCAAAGAAATTGGGCGTGGCGTGGACTTATTAAGAAATATTTTTGCAGGCGTGGATTTATTAAAGTATATTTTTCAAGGGCCAACTGAGGCGTAGATTTATTAAAGAATATTTTTCTAGGGCCAACTGAGGCGTGGATTTATTAAAGAATATTTTTGTAGGCCTTGGAAGAGGCGTGGATTTATTAAAGAATATTTTTCAAGGGACTATAAGAGGCGTGGATTTATTAAAGAATATTTTTTCAAGGGACTATAAGAGGCGTGGATTTATTAAAGAATATTTTTGTAGGCCTTAGAAGAGGCGTGGATTTATTAAAGAATATTTTTCAAGGGACTATAAGAGGCGTGGATTTATTAAAGAATATTTTTGTAGGCCTTGGAAGAGGCGTGGATTTATTAAAGAATATTTTTCAAGGGACTATAAGAGGCGTGGATTTATTAAAGAATATTTTTCAAGGGACTATAAGAGGCGTGGATTTATTAAAGAATATTTTTCAAGGGACTATAAGAGGCGTGGATTTATTAAAGAATATTTTTGTAGGCCTTAGAAGAGGCGTGGATTTATTAAAGAATATTTTTCAAGGGACTATAAGAGGCGTGGATTTATTAAAGAATATTTTTGTAGGCCTTAGAAGAGGCGTGGATTTATTAAAGAATATTTTTGTAGGCCTTAGAAGAGGCGTGGATTTATTAAAGAATATTTTTGTAGGCCTTAGAAGAGGCGTGGATTTATTAAAGAATATTTTTGTAGGCCTTAGAAGAGGCGTGGATTTATTAAAGAATATTTTTGTAGGCCTTAGAAGAGGCGTGGATTTATTAAAGAATATTTTTGTAGGCCTTAGAAGAGGCATAAAAAAATAGTTCTAATCCTTTTGCTGTGAATTAATCTCCAAATCCAATTTTTCTTCTCTTTTTTTCAAATAAAAAATACACCATTCTAATCCTTTCATAACCAAATGCACTCAAAATAATATTCTTCTAAACTTGTATGGCGTATTTACTTTATAAGTTTATAATGAATTTATATTTCATGCATATTCGTATAGATGTAACGACTGTCATTACAGCCAAGTCTGTTACATGGGGCGGGGCAGGTGATTCCATTGCGAATGCAGGTTTTTATACCCTTCATCACACTGTGGTACAGGGTATTATGTCTTTTTGTATATGTTTGTAACAGGCAAAAGGAAACGAGATAGACACAGGGTTCCTTTTGAGTATATGCATAGAATCACGAAATTTGGCATAGCGTACTGAATCGAGTCTGGAATGGTGTGTATTAAGTTTTGTGAAAATCGGTTCAGATTTAGATATAGCTCCCATGTATATTTTCGTCCGATTTTAGGTAAAAAGTGCACCAAAGTCTCTATATATTTTTCGATTTGCACGAAATTTGGCATAGCGTACTGAATTAAGACTATAGTGATGTGTGTTAAGTTTCGTAAAAATTGGTTCAGATTTAGATATAGCTCCCATATATATTTTCGTCCGATTTTAGGTAAATAGTGCACCAAAGTCCCCATACATCTTTCGATTTGCACGAAATTTGGTACAGCGTACTGAATTGAGTCTAGAATGGTGTGTATTAAGATTCGTGAAAATCGGTTCAGATTTAGATATAGCTCCCATATATAGTTTCGTCCGATTTTATGTAAATGGTGTACCAAAGTCCCTTTATATCTTTCGATGTGCACGAAATTTGGCACAGCGTACTGAATTAAGTCTATAGTGATGTGTGTTCAGTTTCATGAAAATCGATTCAGATTTGTATATAGCTCCCATATATAGTTTCGTCCGATTTAAGGTAAATACTGCACCAAAGTCCCTATATACCCTTCGATTTGCACGTAATTTGGCACAGCGTATTGAATTGAGTATAGAATGGAGTGTATTAAGTTTCGTGAAAATCGATTCAGATTTTGATATACCTCCCATATATAGTTTCGTCCGATTTGAGGTAAATACTGCACCTTCGATTTGCATGAAATTTGGCATAGCGTACTGAATTAAGTCTATGGTGATGTGTGTTCAGTTTCGTGAAAATCGGTTCAGATTTTGACATAGCTCCCATATATATTTTCGTCCGATTTTAGGTAAATAGTGCACCAAAGTCACTATATATCTTTCGTTTTGCACGAAATTTGTCATAGCGTACTGAATTGAGTCTAGAATGGTGTGTATAAAGTTTCAGGAAAATCGGTTCAGATTTAGATATAGCTCCCATATATATTTTCCTCCGATTTTAGGTAAATGGTGCACCAAAGTCCCTTTATATCCTTCGATGTGCATGAAATTTGTCATAGCGTGTTTAGAATGATGTGTGGTAAGTTTAGGATCGGTTCAGATTTCTATGTAGCTCTCACATATTCATATATATTCGTCCGATTTTACATAAATGGTTGTCCGATTAACACGACATTTTGAACAGTGTATCAAATTGGGACTTGAATGACGTTATTGGGTTTTGTTGAAATTGGTGCTGATGCAGCCATAGCTTCCATATGCATTTCGAATGGGTGTCTGATTGAAATTAAATTTTTAGCAGTGCGGCGTACCGAATATCGTGTATCAAAACGTTTTCCATAAATTTATCCCATGGTATGCAGACGACTCCAAATCTGCCCGAATAAAATTAAGTTTATCATAGGTTGTAGAAAGACATGCATATGTTCCTTCGAGGCAACATTGACATGCAAATGTAAGGATACATATGCGCAATATACCCAAAGTGGTGAAGGGTATCATATAGTCGGTCCGACTTTTTTACTTTCCTTACTGGTTTCATTTCTTCCTCTTCTCCATCGACGAGTTTTAGTTGCTTTGCAAATAAGAACTGAGCAATGATAACCTTGATGCTGGTTGGCAAACTAAATTTAATAGCAGCAAGATTTTGTTGAACAGGACAAAAAGATGCTTTGCATGCTGCCTATGCATATTTTTTTCAAGGACATTTTTTTCTCATATAGACTAAATGGAATTTAGAATTAGAGAAATGTTTGAACATTTTTTTTGCTCAAATAGTAACAGATTTAGTTATGTAGAATAATTTGAAGCATTACTAGGAAGGTAAATTGTCGAGGATATTAAATATATCATTTTTTTTTCTTTTTAATTATGTAAAGGTATAATGTGATGCACAACTAAAAGGACTGAGCCTTCCCAATTTTCTTGGAATTGAAAAAAATATAACTTGACTTTCGAATCCAATGTAATTTTTTGAGATTTGTAGAGAAACTTTTTTTAATGTGCATTACAAAAAAATACGTTTCCTTTTGAATACACAAGTCTTACTAAAACCAAACAAATCAAAATGAGAATTTAAAATAAACCGCAGGATTAATAGGACACACTAAACCACCATAGATTTTTTTTTCAACAAAACTTAATTAACATTTCAAATTGCCGTTTTTAATTAAATATCAACATAAATGGACTATTTAATTGACTTAATTAATAAAAATCAAGCATGAAAAGACAACGACGAAATAATTAAATAATGGAAATGAAAATTAAAAAGCAGCCAGGACCCCTTTTTCCACAAGCCTAACTAAGAAATAAAAATGAGAATAAAAACAGCAACAAAAACCCTGAGTAGTTTTTAATAAATGACACACAAATTTATAAAAATGCGGACTACCATTTTAACCTTGTGCCACCATGTGAAGGATACAAATCGCCTGCCATTAAAAGTTCTTTACGTACTCCTTTACGGGTCTTCATTTGTAAGCGCCATTCTAACCAAAAGAACTCCAAAACGAAAAATGAAAGACCCACCGACCCATTTCACGTTGGGCCATTTCATTTAAATATGTTTTTAATGCCTTACTGACTTGCCTCACCGCAAGACCTCATACCCCCTCCTCGTCCGTTCTTTTTCCATTACACAATTGCCGCAGAGAACACATGTGTTTCTCCGTTTCAATTTGGCTGAGATTATATTTAATATTTATAACCAAATTTCGTGGACCTACCAAACAACCAACCACCCTCCCTACCTCCCTGCACAAAAAGAGAGTCATGTGTGCATGCATATGTGAACCGTACTCTTTGGCCCCCGGAATGATGATAACAATTTCTTGCTAAGAATATGTATATTAGTGTGTGTGTGAGCGTGCGTGATATGTTTGTCCACCATTCGGCATATGGAAACAATGACGTAGTCATTTGCTTTTAAGTTTTTGAGGTAAAAATCAAGTGAAGCCCACATTTTGTAGTTCTTATGGTGAAAGTGTGTTAAAAATTTCACATTTCGAATGATTGAAGTAACCTTCTACGTTCTTGATCCCCTACTACCACCCTGCCACGCGAAACCATAACTTATATTCGTCGTATGTCTGTGTGTCATTTTATTCATTCATGTGCTTGTCTTGAACACTTTTTCTCCATTTGGGGTCCTGTCAGCCGGTTGGTACTTGAGATCGTCCTCCTAAGTCATTTCATAACGGACATACACATTTGCATTTCTTGTTCACAGTTGTTGTTGTTCTTGATGATTTTATTTGTTGTTTTTATAGTTGTTGTTGTTGCTTTTTTCCTTTCGTTGTCGCAAGCACTCAGTAAATTGGATTTTTCCATTAGATTTTTATTTCTTATTTTTAAATTCTTTGCACCGCTCAATTTCTTATGCATTTTCAAGGTAGTTGCAGACGGACATTGGGGTGGAGGGGGGTAATTTCTACAATAATTTGGTATTTTCGAAAGAGGACCTTAATGATTGGAGGTTCTATCTGAGGAAGGTCTTCTAAATGATTTAACGAAGGCCTTCTAAGCATAGTTTGGAACTGGCAAAGATATTCCATCTATAGACCTTCTGCAGAAGATATTTTATTGATAAAGGGCTGGAGTAGAATAGTCGAAGTAAATATTTTGTACCCTTATTAGGTGGAGAAGATATTCGGTCTAAAACATAACATCTTATAGACCGGAAAAAGTTCAAGCAAGCAAAAAATTTATTAATTGGTTTATACTCTCCGGATCCTCCTCCGCCATGTAGGGTGAATTCACAATTCCCCAAATTGGATTTTTCCATTAGATTTTTATTTTCTATTTTTAAATTCTTTGCATCGCTAAATTTCTTATGCATTTTCAAGGTAGTTGCAGACGGGCATTGGGGTGGAGGGGGGAATTTTTCTAAAATAATTTGGTATTTTCGAAAGAGAACCTTAATGATGGGGGTTCTATCTGAAGAAGGTCTTCTAAATGATCTGACGAAGTTCTTCTAAGCATAGTTTGGAACTGGCAAAGATATTCTATCTATAGACCTTCTGCAGAAGATATTTTTATCGATAAAGGGCTGGAGAAGAATAGTCGAAGTAGATATTTTGTCCACTAATTAGGTGGAGAAGATATTCTGTCTTAGAAACATAACATATTATAGACCGAGAAGAGCTCAAGCAAGTAAATGGTCTATTAAGGTTTGTCGGATCGATCTTTTTATACCCTCCTCCAGCATGTCGAGTAAATTAACAATTCCCTAAATCGCTCGGAATTAAATAGCTAGTTATGCTGTGAGAAAATTATAGGCAGTCAGGTTGGAAGAATGGGCGGCGAGCTTTAACATACCTTTATGGATAATATTCGATGGTGAATCCGGTATGCCATATTACAGCAACTTCGGTCGGAAAATTGAAGCTAAAACCTTAACAATATCCAAAATAAAGCGGGATCTTTATAGGGAAACTAGTAAAAATGTGGACCCATATCGAACAAAAAATTAAAAAAGAAGATTACAGTCACATCGGTGAGAAAATGCGGCTGTAACCTTCCAAACACCGAAATTGGAGAGGAGGGTTATGCCAAAACTAGGGCCTATATAGAATATTTTCTTCAAGAATCCGAATGCCAAATTTCTGGGAAAGTAGGGCTAAAACCTTTAAAATAACAAAAATGAGAAGGAACATTTAAATGGGAGCTGTGTCAGAATATGGACCCTTATCGAAAAATGTCAAGTAATGCATTTCACCTATTAAGAACCCGCAATGACAAACTACAACCCCTTCGGTTTGAAATTTCTTCTATAAAACCTTCAAAATACTGAAAATAGACGGGACCATTTTATGCAGCCTATGTCAAAATATGGACCTTATCAAGGGAAGCTATATCAAAATAAGGACCCAAATAAAAAATTGTTTACATAGGGAAAGAGTTTACATGGGAAAAGACCGGTTAAAACCACCAAAATATCGAAAACAGGAACATGAAGGTCATCTACCATTTGTTGTCTATAAAAACCTCAGTCAACCTCGAGAAGGTCTTATAGACATAAATGCTAAGAAAGATCGCTCAAAGATTTTCTGTATAAAAAATATTTCCGGATCATCTTTCGGACGTCTATTATTAAAAAAATCTCGTATACATCTGGAAGGTCTTTTAGACTATTGAGGGGTTCTGTAAAGTCTTCGGTCTATAAAAAACCTCTAGAAGTTCGTTTATGGATAAAAATAACTTCGGAACCTATTTTTATAGGTTTTTTTTTATTTTTATAGAAGTCTTCTAAATTACATTCAATCTACACATCGGATAGGCCTCATAAACCACTTGAAAGTCTTTGTAGCCTTCTATTGATGATCAGCATACCGCAGAAATAAAACAAGCAGGCCTTTGACGAGTTCTATTATTTCATAGAGGAACTTCTGTAAAATACAGCATATTCTGGAGGTTCTCTGTCAGCATCTAGAAGGCATCTAAGGCCTTCTGTTAACTATAGAAGGTCACAGAGATGTTAAGGTCGCATGTTAAGTTACAGGATGTCCATTGGACATTATGTTAATATACAGAAGACTTTCGAAGTTATCTGTTAATTTACAGAAGAACTTCTGTATAATACAGGAATTCTATGAGACATTATTTAGCATCTACAGAAGCCTTTTAACACCTCCTATTAAACATTTGAGACAAACAGGAGACATTTTTAAGGCATTCCGTTAATTAGCAGATTAAGGCATTAATTCTGCAAGGAACCTAATATTTCTAAGAATTTTTATTAGCATCTATATGACCTTCTGTTAATTACAGAAGCCGTTTAAGCCTCCTGTTAATTTACAGGATGCCGTTCTATTAACAATCGGAGGCTATTTGTTAATTTACAGAAGATATCAGGGGTTTTCTATTAACAAACATAATAAATTTGATGACTTATGTCACTTTACAAAAGATCAAAAACAAATATCTTAATATACAGAATATCTCCGATGATTTATGTTAACACACTGATGAACCTCTAAGACTACTATTCTGGTAAAAAACTCTGGATAATTATGTTAACATGCTGTTAATATACAAAACACAATATATCTGAGGACTTCTGTTAATATACAGAAGACGATTAAAACAAAATGTAAATACTTTTGGGACCTCCTTCGTAGTACAGAAAACACTAATTCGTTCTGTTAACATAGGCATTCTGTTAATGTACAGAAAAGTGTTGAGAAGGTCTCTGAAGGCACAGGTTATTATTTTGTGTATGTTAATATACAAACGAATATTTCTGTGGACTTCTGTTAATATGCAGAATATCATTGAATATCATATGTTCTTATACAGAAGACTTTAAGTTATTCTGTAAATATACATAAGGTATATGAAGTCTTTTTTTACCTAAGAGACATTCAAAAATGTTCTGAAGTCTTCTGTTGCCACATAGAACAACTTTGAGGGCTTTAGTTGGCATATGTTAATGTACATCGGAACTATGGACGCTCCAGTCAATATTCGAAAGATTTTTAGTCATTCTGTTGCCATACAGAGGATTCCTGATGCATTTTATGAATGTACAGAATAACTAATGTTAATATACAGATGATAGCTAACACATTATAAAGAAGAAGTATAAGGGCTTATGTTAATATTTATAAAGGAATAGGTTTTCTGTTGATGAAATACGTCACATGAGACCTTTCTGTTTGTATATGTTAATACATATATATATATATATATATATATATGTAATAAAAATTATGACCCTTTTCAAAATGTCCTTTTCTACTTTCAGGAAATTTTTCACGAACATGCCACCCATTTGCGTATCCTAAAAGAACATGAGGATGCAGGAGCTCTAATAAAATCCAGTGTACCCGAACGATTGAAGAACAATTTAATGGCCAATTTTCGCAATGGAAGTCGACATGCACCCTACTTCATTTACGGCGGACATGGCAGTGGAAAGAGTGCCATTATGACAGCCCTGTATAGAGATGTCAAGAATTGGTTCCAACCCAATTGCCGGGTGCATCGCGTGATACGCTTCGCCTCGGCGACACCACGCTCCGCTTACAATTTAGAATTGCTGCGTGTCATTTGCCAACAAATCTCAATTATTTACAATATACCCGAAGGCTATTTACCCAAAGATGCTTCATTCGATCCGCTCTACATTAACAATTGGTTCCAGAATCTGCTGCGTCGCATCGAAGATATGAATAATGATGTGCTGTTTTTGTTCATCGATGATTTGCATTTATTAAACCCCTTGGACTGTGATATTGTTGCGGCCCTGTCGTGGTTACCCACCTCGTTGCCGTGGAATGTTCAGTTGATATGCTCAACCACTTTGCCGGTGGAACAGTTGAAATTCACCCCCATGCAAAGGGATCGTTTTAAGTCAATGGAATATCTATTTGATTTGGCTGTGGAGGAAAATCGAACGGAACTTAGGAAGCAATCGACGGGAGACAATAATCTAACATTTACTCAATTCATAGAGCAGCAATTTGACGAGTTGGAGCAGCGTTATGGTCGCAAAGGGTTTGCCCGCTTGGCTTCGTATTTGACACTATCGGAATTTGGTTTATCCGAAACGGAACTATTGGAACTACTAATGCCCATCGATGATCCAGAGGCTCAAATTGAAACGGAGAAGGGAAATTTTTGTTTTTCTTCGTTCAAAAAGATACACAAGGAAATGAGTAAGTCGAAGGACCAAAACCCCTCTTTATATATCCTTTACATCTTATAAATATATATTTTTTCTTCTTTGTCTCTTTTCCTCATTCTCCCCAAGGTTTCCTTTTACGTGATAAAATAATGTCCGCCAAAGTTTTAATCCACTGGCGTTACCCATACTGCAAAGAGTTGGCCCGCAGCCGCTATTTGGACGCCAATACGATACGCTCAATGCACATTGCCATTGCGAACATATTCTTTCCCGCCGAAAATGATGATCAGGATGAAGAGGATGATGAGGACGATAGTACAGAACGTGAAGGTGACAGCGATCGACAATCGTTGGCTAGCCAGACAACAATTAAAGATAAAGATAATTCATCGGCGACGGGACGTAAATCATCGGCACCTCATCATAACGATGACACTTCGACATTTTATAATCCCATGGCTGCTGATGTTTCGTACAGTATGCGTCACGTCGAAGAGAGTTGGCATCATTTAATGCGTTCCGATGATATGGATAAATTTAAGCAGATAGCTGTGTGTAATTTTGATTTCCTCTTAGCAGCGGTAAGTGGGACATTTTTTGGTGATTATTTATTTTTATTTTTAAATATTTTGTAAAATATCGAGGACTTGAGTTATGATCGGTATTTGGAATATCAATTACCCTGTTACCAGGTCACATTACTTCACAATTCATCATAACAGTTTTCGGAAGCATTTGTTATTTTATAGAAGCTCCAGCCTTTTGTTACTTTACAAAATCTCTGAGATCAGATATTGAACCGAGACCCTAAGTGACCTTACTTCAATATTCAGATGCCTCAATGATCTTCTGTTTTCCTAATGAAGCTTTCAGATGCATTCTCTATCTTTACAACAGCCGCAGCGATTTTATTTTACAGGGCACTAAAGGCTTCGACGAAGCAAACCACAGTTCGACCTTCAGTAACCTAAAAAAAAGGCATGTTAGAAATTCTGTTGCTTTACAGAAGTTCTCCGAAATCTTTACGCGGTTTATGGGTTGGCTCTATGACATTCAGTAACAGAAACCCTTCTGTAAAGTACAGTGTTTACTTCTGTTAGACCACAGAAGACAACTGAGGCCCTCTGTTAATATCTAGAATGCCTCTGAGGACTACTGTTAATATGCAGAAATGTCTTTGATTCTATGTTAACGTACCGACAGCTTCTGAAGCCTTCTGTTAATTTACGGAAGTCTTAGAGGACTTCTGTTGATATACAGGACGCTTATGTTAATATACAGAAGAATTCTGTTAATATAAAGAATACTTCTGTTAATACATAAAAGAGTTCTGTTAATTTACAGAACACCTCATAGACATTGTTTTAATTAACAGAAGTCTTCCACGCTGATATCAGAATAAATCGGGTAGCTTTTGCTAATTTTCAAAAGACTCAGAGGGCTTAATGTACAGAAGCCTTCTGTTAATACAGCAAAGACTTCTGTTTATTTACAGAACACCTCAGTTTTAGTTTACAGAAGACTTCAAAGACTTTCTGTGGATATCAGAATAACTTGGAGTACTTTTATAAATTTACAGAAAACTCTGAAACCTACCGAATACTTTTGAAGATTTCTGTTAAATTACATAACATCAGGCATATTCTTTTAAATTTGGCCAATAATTAATGTTCATTTACATAAGACTTAAAAGACCTTCTGTTAATACCCAGAAGTATTCTGTTAATTTACAGAGATCTTCTTTTATTGCACAGAAAACTTCGGTTAATGCACAGAAAAATTCTGTCAAAATACTGAAGACTCCTGTTTATTTACAGAACACCTCAGAGATGTCTTTTATGTTAATTTACAAAACTCCTCAGAGGTCTTCTTCTAAATTACTGAAGACTACAACATCATCCTTTTAATTTATGTACGACTTTAGAAGCATACTGTTAATTTACATATGACTTCAGAATCCTTCTGTTAATTTACAGAATATTTCAAATGCCCTATTTCCATTAAAATTATATTTTAAAAGCCTTCTGTTAATTAACATAAGTCTTCAGATGCCTTCTGATAATTAACATAAGACTTCAAAAACCTTCTGTTAATTTACAGAAGACTTAGAGGCCTAATTTAAGTTTACATTAGATTCTGAGTTCTTCCGTTAATTTACATACGACTTCAGATGTCATCTGTTAATATACAGAAGATTTCAAATTTTTTATTTTCTTCTAATCTTCTGTTAATTTAAATACCACGTCGAAGACTTTCTGTTAACTTACAGAAGACTCTAAAGGTCCTATTTTCATTTACATAATATTTTAGAGGCCTTCTGTTAATTATCATAAGACTTAAGAAGCCACCTGTTAATTTCTATATGACTATATGGGCTGTATTTTAGTTTACATAATTACTTATGTTAATTCTCATAAGACATCAGAGGACTTCTGTTAAATTAACAGACGATGGTAGAGACATAATGTTAATTTACAGAAGTATATTGAGGTCATCTGTTGATTTACAGAAAACTTCAAAACATTATCTTATTAATAAAAAAATTTCCTGAGGCATTCCGTTAATAAAACATTTTCGAATTCATTTTTTAATTTATGTAAGCCTTTATTTTAAGGAAGACCTCCGTAACTTCTGTTGATTTGCAGAGAGCTTGAGAGATTTTCTAAAAAAAATAAAACCTAAAAAGTCCAGTGCGTCCCGAAGAACTCTAAGACCTACTGTTAAACAATTTAAAATACCGAATATGTGACATTCTATTAATATTCAGAAGATCTGTGAGATCTTCCACTAACATACGTCATACCTAATATTTAAGAATTTAATATATAAAAGTCTTCTTACGCTTTCTGAAAAATCCGCGAAGACCTCTGGTGAGTTATATTGATATTCCGAAGCGATTTGACATTCTGTTAATATTCAGAAGACCTGTGAGAGCTTCCACTAACATACGTCATAGTTAATGTTAAGGAATTTAATATATAAAAGTCTTCTTAAACATTCTGAAAAATCCGCAAAGACCTCTAATGATTTATATTGATATTTCGAAGACATTTGAAATCTTCTGTTCTGAAACCTACTGTTATTTTACATTATACCCCCTGTTAACATACATATGACATCTGAAGACTTCTGTTGCATACATCAAGCTCTGTTTACATGCCGAAAAACTTCTGAAAGCTATCGGTTACACAAATAAAATCCCTTGGGAATTCTGTTAACACAAATAAGGCTTGCAGAAATTATGTTAATATACAGAATATACCTCAAGTATTCTGTTAACATAGAGAATACATTTTATACCTTATGTTAATATACAGTAGACCTCAGGGGCTGCTGTTTAGTAAACAGAAGATTTCTACCTACACAGGTTAACAAGAAGACCTCCTTGAAAGTTTTTAATAAATACAGAATATATTTGAGACTATCGCTTAATATACAGCAGACTTCTTATGTGTCATGTTAGTATGCAGAAGAACATTCAGATCCTCTGTTCGTACAGAGAATACTTCTATGACTCTCTGTTAACTTACAGAAGTCCTCTAAGATATTATGCTTATAAAGATGAATGTAGGATCAACGGTTAATACGAATTCTGTAGGCCTCTGTCCACTGAGGACTTATGTGTATATACAGATGAATGTAGGGTCTCCTGTTAGTATATATTAAACCTTAGATATTTTATATTAATATGCAGAATACCTCTGAGACTTTCTGTAAATATACAGAAGACCTCTGAGACTTTCTGTTAATATACAGAAGACTTCTGAAATCTTATGTTAATGTGCAGATTAATTAAGGGCCTTCTGTAAATATACATTAGACCTCAGAAATTTTGTATTAACCTTACAGAGGACGTCTGAGACTTTCTGTAAATATACAGAAGACCTCTGAGACTTTCTGTTAATATACAGAAGACCTCTAAGATCTTATGTTAATGTGTAGATGAATTAAGGACCTTCTGTAAATATACAGTAGACCTCAGAAATTTTGTATTAGCCTTACATAGGACATCTGAGGCTTTCTGTTAATATGCAGAAGGATTCTGCAGCGCTCTGTCAATGTACAGAAAAGCATATTTTGACCTAACTAGGACATGGATATTGTGAGAAGTTCACCTAGGCCTTCTGTTCATATATAGAAGATTTTAACCACAGGAGGCCTTTTACGATTATGTATTGCTCTCCCTCTCTGTTTTACTCGTTCTGACGATGCATGTAATTAAATAATTTGGTGCAACTAATTAACAATGTTGTAGCTAAAACAACAACAACCAAATAAATTGGCCACTCCCCACCTCCTATTTTATGTTAACTTTATAATTAATTTTCAGGTAAATTAACTGCAATTGTCAAACTGCAACAAAACAAACAAAATTTCCCAACACAACGGTGCATTTTATGGCAAAAGTTTTTTTTTCAAAAAAAGGAATAAAATACAAAAACCAATAACAAAAGTTATTGCAGAACATCAGTTACAGAGTCATACCACTACTCTGCTGCTGCTGTCGTTTGTCTATTTAGTCCTGGCCTGTCATCCTGGCCCTCTGTTGTTTAATTGTTAAGCCATGCTGAGGCTACACCCCATCAAACAACAGTTGGCTGGAATCCATTATTTCAATGTTGCATTGTTCAGTTCGGTTGCAACCGAACACGCAGCCAGCAATGTTATCTCATTACAAAGTTTCAACAATTGCAGGGCAGGCAGTCTGTTATTATTGCCGCTCTTCTGGTTGTTGTGTGCCGAAATTTTTTTATTTCATAGACACCATTTGTTGTTACATAAATATATAAACAGTTTTTGATGTTGTTGCTGCTCGCTGCTGTTTAGTAAATATGTGGCACTCGTCGACAGATATGAAAAACTTTTCGGAAAAACTTGATTTGTTTCTTTAGAATTTTTGTTGGGCGGGAAATTAAAATTGTTTTGACAGCAGTGAATGGCAATAGAGCCAGTTGACAATGAAGTTTAGGAATACTTTTGCATTTTGTTTATATTAAGAAAAAAATGGTCCGAACTTTGTGAGAAGGATTACAAGCAGGGAAGTTCAATTGTGGTTTAAATGTATCTTGTCGTAGATATTTGTACCTCTGTTAACCTACAGAAAATCTTATTTTGAAATATAGAACACTGTTGAGGTCTTCTGTTATATACAGAATAATTTTTAGGTATTCTGTTAATTTACATAAGTCCTCTGTGGCCTTCTGTTAATATACATTACAATTCTGCGCTTTTCTGCTAATAAACAGAATACCTCTGAAACGTTATGCTAACATACAAAATATCTCAGAGACCATATTTTAATATACAGATAATATCCGAGGTCCTCTGTTAATATACAGTATACCTCAGAGATTTTTCTGTTAACACTTCGGAGGTTATATTTGGAGGTTGATGTTGAAATACAGATTTTTGAAGCCTTCTGTTATATACAGAATGCTTTTTAGCCGCTATGTTAATTTGCATAAAACCTTATGTTAATAAAAAGAAGAATTCTCCGCTCCTCTGTTTATAAACAGAATATCTCAGTAACCTTCTGTTAACATACAGAGATCAGCGAGACTTATGTTAATATACAAACGACTTCTAACATCTTCTGTTAGTTTACAGAAGATCTCTAAGACATTATGTTAAGCACTGAAGACTTCTGAGATCTTCTGTTTATGTACAGAAGACCTTTGGGGACTAATGTTAATATAAAGAAGACCATAGACGAATTCAAAAACCTTCTGTTAATATACTGAATATCTCGGTTGTCTATTGAGACCTTCTGATAAGGTACAGAAGACCTCTAATGCTTTTAGCAGCTATGTTAATTTGCATAAAACCTTATGTTAATAACAAGAAGAATTCTCCGCTCATCTGTTAATAAACAGAATACCTCAGTGACCTTCTGTTAACATACAGAGATCTGCGAGACTTTATGTTAATATACAAACGACTTCTGGCACCTTCTTTTAGTTTACAGAACACCAATTTAACACATAGACGAATTCAAAAACCTTCTGTTTATATACTGAATATCTCTGTTATCTATAGTTAATATACGAAGAAATTCTATGACTTTCTGTTAATGTACAGAAGACCTCTTATGTCTACTGTTAATATTCAGAAGATATCTCAGGTTTTTGTGTTAATCCCAGAATTTCTTTTTATTTATAGAAGAACTCTGATATCTAGTGTTAATATACAGCAAATCTCTGAGGCTTTCTGTTAATAATAAGAATACTTTTGAGACCATCTGCATATAAATAGAAGACCTCTGTTATCCACCGGTGATGTATAGAAGATATAAGATTCTTTCTATTAATATTAAGAAAACATCTGAGAACTTCTGTTGATTTACACAAGACCTCTGATGTCTACTGTTAATATACAGAAGACCTCTGTTGTCCACTGTTAATGTAAAAAAGAGTTCTGAGATCTTCTGTTAATGTATAGAAGACCTCTTATGTCTACTGCTAATATTCAGAAGATACCTCAGGTTTTTGTTAATCTGAGAACTTCTGTTAATTTATAGAAATACTCTAATGTCTACTGTTAATAGATATCTGAGGTTTTCTGTTAATAATAAGAATACTTCTGGGACCATCTATATATAAAAAGATATATGAAAACTTCTGTTAATTTACAGATATATGAAGCCTACTGATTTCTAATGTAAACTGTTAATATAGGGAAGATATATGAGATTTTCTGTAAATCTGAGAGTTTCTGTTAATTTACAGAAGACCTCTGAGAGAGAGTATTTATGAAGGATAACCAACTCGTTTCCACAAAACACATTTTTCCTAATTTAAGTTCTCCAAGTTCTCACTTAGGCACCATTTCCAATTTGTATTTGTAAAAGCTTACTGAAAGATGCATTAACAAATGCAATACAATATTGCAACTTATATAGCTTACCAACCAACCATCTTCAGACCTCCTCAACATCTTCCCTCTATCTTCCAAAATACACGTTTACACGTTTCAATTTGACTTGGGGTTTTTTGCAATTTTATGGTTATGTTGTTGTTGTTTTTTTTCTTTCTGTTTTTCTGCGGTTAAATCTAGCATCTCTGCTATCAGTAGCAACAACAAAATTACTATTGCAATGCCATTTACAAGACAGACACCCACATATACCGAACTACATTATATAATAGACATCGACATCAGTAAGCCGAGAGAAAATGTTGAAAATTGAAAAATAGTTGCCAAACATTAGGTTGGTTAGCAAAAAGGGGGAAACATTTCATTTGGGTGTATGGAGGATTATATTTGGCTGATTTTTGGGTTACAAAAATCCCCAGCTAGTTTATGGGGCATAATAACTTCTAAGAGAATTATAAAATAGATATTCAGAGGCTCTCTGTTGTTTACATAGGATCTCAGTATGTTTATATACAGAATACAATTAAATACTGTTAATCTTTCTGTTAATCCGAAAAAAATCCGGGTAGGATATATTTTAATATGCATTAGACCTTTGATACATTCTGTAATCTTACAGAAGAACATTGAGGGTTTCTGTTAAAGTACAGAGCGCATTCTACACAAGACCTCTGATGCCTACTGTTAATATACCGAAGAATTCTGAGACCTTCTGTTAATTACAGATGACCTCTAAAATTGTCTGTTAATATCATGAATGCATCTAAGAACCTCTTGTTAATATACAGAAGACCTTTTGTATCTACTATTAATATTCAGACTATATCTGAGGTTTATGTTACTCTGAGAACTTCTGTTAATTTACCGAAGACCTCTTATATGTACTATTAATATTCAGACGATATCTGAGGTTTATGTTAATCTGAGAACTTCTGTTATTTTATAGAAGAACTCTGATGTCTACTGTTAATATACAGAAGATCTCTGAGGCTCTCTTTTATAATAAGAATACTACTGTTAAAATACTGAAAACCTCTGATGGGTACTGTTAATATACAGAAGACTCCTAATACCTCAGAAGACCTCTGATGTCCACTGTTAATATACAGAATATATATATGAGGTTTTTTTGTAAATCTGAGAACTTATGTTCCCATAGAAGGGGAAGGCCACGAACTAGATGGAAAGGCCAAGTAGAAAACAAAATTGGAGGACATGCGCACAAGACCGACCCGCTTGAAAGTCTTTTTTAAGCTCGACTTATGGAACAACCGTTCTGTAGCAAGCCAGCTAAGTAAGTAAGAGAACTTATGTTAATTTACAGAAGACATATGATGTCTACTGTTAATGTACAGAAGACCTCTGATGTAAACTGTTAATATACAGAAGATATCTGAGATTTTCTTTTAATCTGAGAGCTTCTGTTAATTTACAGAAGACCTCCGATGTTAATTAATTATTAATGGTGATATATAGAAGATATTATGATTTCTGTTAAGAAATTTAAGATACCTGAATCACTCTGTTAACACAAATAAGACCAAAGTGGACTTCTGTTAATACTCAGGAATCGACCGTGGGCTTTTCTAGACATTTGTGTTGCCTTTTTTATACAGAAGAACTCTGCGATTAATAAACGTCTGATAAGAAATTTAAGATACCTGAATCATTCTGTTAACACAAATAAGACCCAAGAGGACTTCTGTTAATACTCAGGAGTCGACTGTGGGTTTTTTCTAAAATTTTGTGTGGCCTTTTTTATACCGAAGAGCTTTGCAATTAATAAACGCTTGATAACATAAATTTTAAACCTTCTATAAATAACAAATTTATAATTCTGTTAATTTACAGAAGACCTCTGAATACTTCTGTTAGTCTACAGAAGACCCTATGTTAAAGGTACATAAGACCATTTTTCATTGTGTAATTGTACGAATGTTACTAAGGAAGAGGACCCTGAGGCCTTCAGAATACATTTCAAGGTATCTGTTAATATTTTAAAATATTGGTAAGATCTGTTTTCAATTCAGAGATTGGTTAGGAACCAATCTACTATTTTTCATATTCCTTTCACTACACCATTGAAGCCCACTGTTGGTATACTGAAAAACTAATAACTTCTGTTTTCCATCCTTACCCCCTGTAAACATAAGTTTGTGAGTTTTGTAAAAATGGAGGTTTGCCTTTTTTTGTTCCTCTACCAGCAGCAGCCAGCCCCAGCACCCTAACCAACCTACCTTATTATAAAGACTTAATTTCAAAATGTGGTTTATGTGTTTTCTAGCCTATGTCAGTCAGCTAGGTCGTAGTTCAGAATCCGTTGTAGAATTTACAAAGTTTTTAAAATAATAAAAAAAAAACTAGGCTAGCAAGTTGTAGAATAACTTTATTTAAGATAATGAAAATCCTTTGGCCTTGACTTGAATTTAAAGAATACTAAAAAAACAAAGAAATCGGAATGAAATGTAAACACATGAATTATGGTGTACCAGTTGCGAAAGTATAGAAATGAAATAATGATGCGACAGAGTAAATAATATAATCCATAAAAAGAAAATTTATATATGAAAATTCATACACCTGCAGGAGGTGTTTCATATATAGACAAAAACAGGTTTAGGTATTAAAAAATATTTTTTAAGACTATCAGAACTAAAACTATGGCTACCATATCCCCCCTATCCATGTACCAAAAACTACAGGGTTGATACAAGTGACACCTACTAAAAATGAGGTCATTCCAATGCTCTGATGGTGACAACCCCCTTAAGTGAGTTCGTTTAACGCTTTCACAAAATGTTGATGCACAGACCTTTAATGAGTTCCCGTTCTGAATGTTTCAACAATGGCGATGAAATGAGGCCATGAGGTGGGAGACCCACCCAGTTACACCATTGTCAAGTTGTGTCTTTTGTAGAGGAAGTAGATACACGATTGCCAGTGTTCTAGTGTTGTGTTCACGTTGACAGGACATGTCAGCTTTTGAAACTTTTCCCAAAAGTTTGAAAGTTTGAAGTATGCCGCGACCTCTCAATTATTCATGTGAAACTGGTCTGAATTTTTGTAATGAGAAGTGTCCAGAGCCCAAAAGATAAGGACGCGATGGAGTGATGGAATGGAGAAGGTAAACATTTCACCAACCAGCATTGGGACTTTGCGAGCTTTTAATGAGCAGATGGTGGCATTGTTCAGTCAACACTTCAAAACATTCACTGGTGACAAAGGCATGCAAAATTGCACTAGGAGTGGTGCGGGGACAATAGTTCATTAAGTAGTAGTTGCTGTTGTTGTAGTTGACGTTTTGTCTAAATGCAGTTATTTTTGCAATTAATGTCACTTCTCCAGTTGTTGTCTACAAGGGTTTCATTCTCTCCATTCGCTGGGGGGATGTCGTGAACATCGTTGTGCTTTTCTTTTACACTCGAACAGTTTTATGTAGTTGGGAGAATGGTTTGTAGTTTTTGCAGTGTGACGGTTGGTGATGGTGGGCGTTATAGATTTCTGCCGTTAGGGTCACAAATGTAAAACAAGGATTGGATTTCTTAGATACGATTTTTTTTAATTAAGAAACTTTAATAAACAATCTCAGCTGGAGTTTTCTTTTCTAATTAATTGGTAAACAGGCATTGGAGAATGAGTTGTGCAAACTATGAAGGAAATTTTTTAAAGTGATAGAAAAACAGAGTCAATTAAAAACATATAAAACTTTAAACAAAATTCTGTAAAAAATCCACGCCTCATATGGACCCTTTCAAAAATATTTTGTAAAAAATCCACGCCTCATATAGACCCTTTCAAAAATATTCTGTAAAAAATCGACGCAAATTTTAGACCCTTTCAAAAATATTCTTTAAAAAATCCACCCCTCATATAGACCCTTTCAAAAATATTCTTTAAGAAATACACGCCTCATATAGACCCTTTCAAAAATATTCTTTAAAAAATCCACGCCTCATATAGACCCTTTCAAAAATATTATTTGAAAAACCACGCCTAAAAAAATTCGTTAAAAAATATCCAAACTTTTAAAAAATACACTTAAAGATTTAAATATGCCTCTGGATATTTATAATTCTCCATAAATCGTGCTTATCCTGATCTCAGAATCTTTGTTTTTAATTTCATTGAAAATTCATATCTTTTACAAAAGTAAAAAAGTTTTATAGTCACGTATTTTTGTGAAATCGGATACTTTATGCAGGCTTACCAGCAGAACTTTTTATCAACACACATTTTTCGTTTCCCTCTTCATCATCCTGTTTTCTTCTTTTTTTCCTCTTCCATTCTTTTGACAGGTGCAAACTGTTTCCATTAGCTACCTACGGTGTCTAATAGAACATGTACGCTGCTATTTATTGGATCGTGATATTGAACTTATCTACTATACCATACGCAAGTCAAGTGATGTGCTGACACGTGACCCCATGCAATTGGGAGCCCAGGTAAGTGGAACATGACAAAGAAATACAAATAAATGAAGAAGAAAAAGAAGAACATTTTCTCTCATCAGAATTTTCGTGTAATTGCAACATTTATGTGTGTGTTTTCCCTTTTTTCATTCCCCCATTTTCCTCCAGCTAATAGCCTGGTTAAGGCCAATCAGTGAACATGATGAAAATGACACATCACTATTGAGTATGACAGTGCGTTCTGCCACAGCCTGGTGTGATGGTTATACGGTGCCATTATTGGTGCCGCTAACGGGTTGGCTGCCCGCACCACTGCCATCGCAAATACGCACAATGACGGTGTCCGGAACGGGACCGATACGTGACATCTGTGTAGCACCAACCAAACAGCATCTAATTTTGGCCACCAAATCCGGTGATGTCCAATTGTGGCACATTATGAGCAATTCATTGGATCACATATTTAAAGGTAATTATTTTGGGGAGAAAATTGACGAAGCAATTAGACATACATGCAAGGATTCCATTTTTCAAGGCCTATAAGAGGCGTGGATTTTTAAAAAATATTTTCTTAAGGTATGGATTTATTAAAAAAGGCGCGGATGTTTTAAAGAATATTTTTCAAGGTCCATCAAAAGCTTCGATTTTTAAAGAATATTTTTTCAGGGTCTATAAAAGGCGTGACTTTATTGAAGAATATTTTTCAGGGTCTATAAAAGGAGTGGATTTATTGAAGAATATTTTTCAGGGTGTATAAAAGGTGTGGATTTATTAAAGAATATTTTCAGGGTCTTCCCTAGGCGTGGATTTATTGAAGAATATTTTTCAGGGTCTATAAAAGGCGTCGATTTATTAAAGAATATTTTTCAGGGTCTTCCGTAGGCTTTGATTTGTTAAAGAATATTTTCAAGGTCTATAAGAGGCGTGGGTTTTTTAAAGAATATTTTTTCATAGTCCAGTATAAGCGAGGATTATTTGGTCTAGAATAGTGTTGGATATTTTATAGGATATTTTGCAGGGTCTAGTATAAGCGTGAATTTTTTGTCTAGAATAGGGTTGATTTTTTTTTAAATATTTTTCAGGGTCTATATTCCAAGAATAATTTTTCAGGGTATAGAAAAGGCGTGGATTTTTAAAAGAATATTTTTCAGGGTCTAGAATTGGCGTGGGTTAAAAAAACATTTTTTCAGGGCCTGGATTTTTAAAAGAATATTTTTCCAGTATCCAGCATAGGCGTAGAGATTTCAAAGATTAGATTAGCCGAGATTACATTCTCCCCCCGAAAATAACATGCTTCTCCCTTCCTATATAATTTTGTTAAGAGGTCACGTCCATTTGTTGGAATTAAACTAATTATGTACAGACATTTCCAGGAGAACACTAGTAATTTTGATAATTTTCCTCATTAAAGTTGTAAAAAGTTTTTTTGCTCCAAAAAAGGACAAACCTTGGATGGGAGGGTCATCATTAAATTCCCATCCAAGCGAAACGGCAATGATTATCACTAAATTTGTTGTTGGTTATTAAATTACATGTACACATACGCACACACACACACATGCATGTCTCATGCCTTTAATTGACTTCCGTTTCCTTTATCCTGATTGTAGTTTGTGTGTGTGCTCATGTGTATACATATATGTGTGTGTCTGTGTGTGTAATCAATTCCTTTGTCTAACTGTTGTATTTATCTATCCGTTGTCCACACATTCTTTTCCAGGTCATACAGCGGCGGTCACGTGCCTGCTGGTAGCACCACAATCAGAACTATTATTGACCGGTTCCGAAGATGGCACTGTGATTGTATGGAACGTGACAAGCCGTGAATTGAAAACTCACATTAAGTAAGTATGTCACAGTATGTTGTCCTATTTGGGTGACGAGGATGGGGGGAGTGGGTGTTGGGTTTTTTTGCATTTGCAAGTCAATATTTATATATTTTTCTTCTATTGTCCTTCCTTTTCTCCCCCTCTCTCTTCCTCTTCTTTAGATCCAATACTTCGATTGTTACAAGTGTAGCTGCTGGTGTTAATAACACAATGGTCATCAATGGCAGTGAGGATTCGACCATTGTTATATCGGATATCAATAGTGGAAAATTGGTAAGTTGCAATTTTGAAAAAAAAAACAGTAAGGAAAGTAGTAAATTCCGACGGGGCCGAATATATGATACCCTTCTCCTTTTTGAGTATATTCCACAGATGAATCCTAACAGACGTCGTATTTTTATAGGGCTAGTAAAAGAAATTGGATCCATAAACATGTCATTCTGCAGCCGATACTAAATTTTTCATTTGGTCAGATATAGAAGCTATATCTAAATCTGAACTGATTTTCAGGAATCTTAAAACACATCATTCCAGATCTAATTCATTACGCTGTGCCCAATTTCGTGCAAATCGAAAGATATATAGGGTCTTTGATGGACCATTTACATTAAATCGGACGAAAGTATATAGGGGGCTATATCTAAATCTGAACCGATTTTCACGAAACTTAACACACATCATTCTAGACCTAATTCATTACGCTGTGCCAAATTCCGTGCAAATCGAAAGATATATAGGGACTTTGATGGACCATTTACATTAAATCGGACAAAAATATATATATGGGAGCTATATCTAAATCTGAACCGATTCTTCCCAATTTCAATAGGTTTCCCAAGTTCAAGCGTGGATTTTTAAGGAACAACACAAGGCGTGGATTTTTTAAAGAATATTTGTTTTCAAAGGACCACCACAAGGCGTGGATTTTTTAAAGCATATTTTTTTCAAGGGCCAACACAAGGCGTGGATTTTTTAAAGAATATTTTTTTCAAGGAACAACACAAGGCGTGGATTTTTTAAAGAATATTTTTTCAAGGACCACCACAAGGCGTGGATTTTTTAAAGAATATTTTTTCAAGGACCAACACAAGGCGTGGATTTTTTAAAGAATATTTTTTCAAGGACCACCACATGGCGTGGATTTTTTAAAGAATATTTTATCAAAAGACCACCACAAGGCGTGGATTTTTTAAAGAATATTTTATCAAAAGACCACCACAAGGCGTCGATTTTTTAAAGAATATTTTATCAAAAGATCACCACAAGGCGTGGATTTTTTAAAGAATATTTTTTCAAGGACTAATTAAATGAAATAACTTTGCTTCATTTAGCTTTGTATCATTCTTCTTCTTCTCTACACTTTCTTTCCTCCCACAAATCTCAGATCACATCTCAGTAAATAATTCATTGTCACCTGACCGATTGACTGCGTGACTCCCTTTTTGCCTACATATTCCAAGAAATTTTATCGCATGTTGAATATGCGTCATTTCCAAAAATAAGCATAGCCAGGCGTCAAGTGACTTCGGTTTTAAAACACTTGATTTGTGGCGGTGGGTTCTGTTCGGCATTCCATGAAATCAGGTCTCTTCAATTCTCGAGATGTTTATCGTTTAAATGAGACACCTGCGTATCACTTTTGGTGGTAAACTTATTCCCATTTCGGGGTGGGTAGTGAAATATGGTTTTCTTTTCCACCGAAAGCATTCGCACTGGCATTTTTCAAATTCCTTGGAGATATTGACAAAGTGATAACAAATGTTCGGCAAGTTATGTCGTTTCGTGTGATACAAATTTTCTAAATAAATTTATTTGAAGTACACAAAATTTTAAATGACAATTTTTCAAAAAAGAACTGTAGAGTAAAATTCGGACGGGTCGGAAAAGGAGCCTATAATCCGGTCTACACCTATAAATTGATCGTATAATTACAAATTGTTTGAATACTTAACAAATGTTCCCCTTGAGCATTGGAGATTGCGGGTTTGGTTGTTTTCCCCCCTTAATTTTTTTACAAACTAGAACTCGAAAGTAAAAGTTTAAAAATCCTTTGTTTTCACATTCTTCATCGTTTCCTCACACCTCAAATGAAAGAATTTCCATGAAAAATCTTTGCAAATTTTTCCTTTTTTCCATTTCAGTTCTTTAAATTGCTTTGATTAAGTTTATCACTTTTAGTTGTCTTCATTTTTTCTTCGTTTCATTTAATTTTGTGAAACAAAGTGACTGCCTGACGCTGGCTGGCTGATGGACGGACGAACTCAGAGACTGGCTGAATGTGTCGTCTAAGTGTTTTTAGTTACTTTTCTTTTGATTCCTTTTGTCTTAAGGCAAAACAATGACAATTCCAGTTTATTATGACACAGACAATGATGGCAGCAGTTGCCGTCTCTCCATCACATAATCTCCTCAGTCTTATGCACACAGAGAGAAGTCAGTCATTTGGAAATGTCAAACAGATCTCCACTCGAGATAATGTATTTTTATTTTCGGGTAATAACATTAAAGACAATTGTCTTAACTAAACTCCATGAAATGTCATGAAGATAAACCAGCCAGCCAGCCAAACAGCCATCGAGCGAGCTAACGTGTTTAAATGGATTTTGTGAGGAAGATGCTGGCACTTTGCTGGAGGAGGTAGCTTTTAGTTAAATGGGGTTAAATATGGGAAAACATTTTTAGATATTTAAATTTAAGAAACAGAGGAAGTCTTAAAATCCCTAGGTTTCAAGAACTTTTTGTGATAGGCATTGAAAAAGTATTCCTTAAAAAATCCACGCCTCTTATGGCCCCTGAAAAAGTAGTCTTTAAAAAATCCACGCCTCATATGGACCCTGAAAAAGTATTCCTTAAAAAATCCACGCCTCTTATGGACCCTGAAAAAGTATTCTTTAAAAAATCCACGCCTCAAAGAGACCCTGAAAAAGTATTCTTTAAAAAATCCACGCCTCATATGGATCCTGAAAAAGTATTCTTTAAAAAATCCACGCCTCATATGGATCCTGAAAAAGTATTCTTTAAAAAATCCACGCCTCATATGGACCCTGAAAAAGTATTCTTTAAAAAATCCACGCCTCATATGGACCCTGAAAAAGTATTCTTTAAAAAATCCACGCCTCATATGGACCCTGAAAAAGTATTCTTTAAAAAATCCACGCCTCATATGGACCCTGAAAAAGTATTCTTTAAAAAATCCACGCCTCATATGGATCCTGAAAAAGTATTCTTTAAAAAATCCACGCCTCAAAGAGACCCTGAAGAAATATTCTTTAAAAAATCCACGCCTCATATGGACCCTGAAAAAGTATTCTTTAAAAAATCCACGCCTCATATGGACCCTGAAAAAGTATTCTTTAAAAAATCCACGCCTCATATGGACCCTGAAAAAGTATTCTTTAAAAAATCCACGCCTCATATGGACCCTGAAAAAGTATTCTTTAAAAAATCCACGCCTCATATGGACCCTGAAAAAGTATTCTTTAAAAAATCCACGCCTCATATGGACCCTGAAAAAGTATTCTTTAAAAAATCCACGCCTCATATGGACCCTGAAAAAGTATTCTTTAAAAAATCCACGCCTCGCAAAGACCCTGAAAAAGTATTCTTTAAAAATCCACGCCTCATATGGACCCTGAAAAAGTATTCTTTAAAAAATCCACGCCTCATATGGACCCTGAAAAAGTATTCTTTAAAAAATCCACGCCTCGCAAAGACCCTGAAAAAGTATTCTTTAAAAATCCACGCCTCATATGGACCCTGAAAAAATATTCTTTAAAAAATCCATCCTTGAAAAAATACTCTATAACAAAATCCTCGCCTAAGTCAGCTCTTCAAAAAAATTTTTATTAAAGAAAAGTCCACCTCTCTGATTTGCATGGCACTTCCATGGCCCATGCGCAACAAATTTGTTTTGCCAAACTTTTCTTTGACATTTAATTATTTGAATAACTAATACTTTTCGTAATTCAATTAATGTCTGCTAATATTATGTTACACATACCCACACACATATATTAATTAGTTAATCACCGTGATTGTCACTTTTATATAATTTTTCTTAATTCGTATTTCACCTTCTTCGAAAAGTTTTCTAATTTTAACAAAACATAAAGTTAATTATTTTGTGACACATTAAATCGTCTAATGTGGTGGATGGCAGGAAAATCGTGGAAATACCTTTGTTTTGTGTTTTTGACAAAAGACTTTGTACACACACACACACCGCCAATTCACATTGGGCGGATTAAGTGACATTTACCCAGAGTGGCATTTTTTGGTTCAGCGGTGTGGCACGAACATGTCTGTACACGACAAGGTAGTTACTTCACACACGGCAACACACACAGCAATTTTTTTCATATAATTTAAGAATTTTGTGGTTTTTTGAGCAAAGCGAAAGAAGAATCGGTATTTATTTTTTACGTAAATTATTTGGTAATGATTTTCTTGCATGTAAAATAATAATAAAATATTATTTTTGTTTCATAACTATTTTGCATTACAAATTATGTAGAAAATTCGGTTATTTATGAAAATTATTAAAAAAAATGTATTCACGAAAATGTGGAGATTTTTAGAGAATATTTTTAAGGACCTGCAGAGGCGTTTAAGTGAGGCGTGAATTTATTAATAAATATTTTTCAAGGCTAATTACTAGGCGTGGATTTATTAAATGAGGCGTGGATTTGTTAAAGAATATTTTTTCAAGGGCCAACTGAGGCGTGGATTTATTAAAGAATATTTTTTCAAGGGCCAACTGAGGCGTGGATTTATTAAAGAATATTTTTCAAGGGCCAACTGAGGCGTGGATTTATTAAAGAATATTTTTCAAGGGCCAACTGAGGCGTGGATTTATTAAAGAATATTTTTCAAGGGCCAACTGAGGCGTGGATTTATTAAAGAATATTTTTCAAGGGCCAACTGAGGCGTGGATTTATTAAAGAATATTTTTCAAGGGCCAACTGAGGCGTGGATTTATTAAAGAATATTTTTCAAGGGCCAACTGAGGCGTGGATTTATTAAAGAATATTTTTCAAGGGCCAACTGAGGCGTGGATTTATTAAAGAATATTTTTCAAGGGCCAACTGAGGCGTGGATTTATTAAAGAATATTTTTCAAGGGCCAACTGAGGCGTGGATTTATTAAAGAATATTTTTCAAGGGCCAACTGAGGCGTGGATTTATTAAAGAATATTTTTCAAGGGCCAACTGAGGCGTGGATTTATTAAAGAATATTTTTCAAGGGCCAACTGAGGCGTGGATTTATTAAAGAATATTTTTCAAGGGCCAACTGAGGCGTGGATTTATTAAAGAATATTTTTCAAGGGCCAACTGAGGCGTGGATTTATTAAAGAATATTTTTCAAGGGCCAACTGAGGCGTGGATTTATTAAAGAATATTTTTCAAGGGCCAACTGAGGCGTGGATTTATTAAAGAATATTTTTCAAGGGCCAACTGAGGCGTGGATTTATTAAAGAATATTTTTCAAGGGCCAACTGAGGCGTGGATTTATTAAAGAATATTTTTCAAGGGCCAACTGAGGCGTGGATTTATTAAAGAATATTTTTCAAGGGCCAACTGAGGCGTGGATTTATTAAAGAATATTTTTCAAGGGCCAACTGAGGCGTGGATTTATTAAAGAATATTTTTCAAGGGCCAACTGAGGCGTGGATTTATTAAAGAATATTTTTCAAGGGCCAACTGAGGCGTGGATTTATTAAAGAATATTTTTCAAGGGCCAACTGAGGCGTGGATTTATTAAAGAATATTTTTCAAGGGCCAACTGAGGCGTGGATTTATTAAAGAATATTTTTCAAGGGCCAACTGAGGCGTGGATTTTTTAAAGAATATTTTTCAAGGGCCAACTGAGGCGTGGATTTATTAAAGAATATTTTTCAAGGGCCAACTGAGGCGTGGATTTTTTAAAGAATATTTTTCAAGGGCCAACTGAGGCGTGGATTTATTAAAGAATATTTTTCAAGGGCCAACTGAGGCGTGGATTTATTAAAGAATATTTTTCAAGGGCCAACTGAGGCGTGGATTTATTAAAGAATATTTTTCAAGGGCCAACTGAGGCGTGGATTTTTTAAAGAATATTTTTCAAGGGCCAACTGAGGCGTGGATTTATTAAAGAATATTTTTCAAGGGCCAACTGAGGCGTGGATTTATTAAAGAATATTTTTCAAGGGCCAACTGAGGCGTGGATTTATTAAAGAATATTTTTCAAGGGCCAACTGAGGCGTGGATTTATTAAAGAATATTTTTCAAGGGCCAGCTGAGGCGTGGATTTATTAACAGAATATTTTTCAAGGGCCAACTGAGGCGTGGATTTATTAAAGAATATTTTTCAAGGGCCAACTGAGGCGTGGATATTAAAGAATTACAAAGGGTTAAAGAATATTTTTCAAGGGCCAACTGAGGCGTGGATTTATTAAAGAATATTTTTCAAGGGCCAACTGAGGCGTGGATTTATTAAAGAATATTTTTCAAGGGCCAACTGAGGCGTGGATTTATTAAAGAATATTTTTCAAGGGCCAACTGAGGCGTGGATTTATTAAAGAATATTTTTCAAGGGCCAACTGACTCGTGGATTTATTAAAGAATATTTTTCTAGGGCCAACTGAGGCGTGGATTTATTAAAGAATATTTTTCAAGGGAACTGAGGCGTGGATTTATTAAAGAATATTTTTCAAGGGGCCAACTGAGGCGTGGATTTATTAAAGAATATTTTTCAAGGGCCAACTGAGGCGTGGATTTATTAAAGAATATTTTTCAAGGGCCAACTGAGGCGTGGATTTATTAAAGAATATTTTTCAAGGGCCAACTGAGGCGTGGATTTATTAAAAATATTTTTCAAGGGCCAACTGAGGCGTGGATTTATTAAAGAATATTTTTCAAGGGCCAACTGAGGCGTGGATTTATTAAAGAATATTTTTCAAGGGCCAACAGGCGTGGATTTTCGATAAGAAGTAATTTTCAAGGGCCAACTGAGGCGTGGATTTATTAAAGAATATTTTTCAAGGGCCAACTGAGGCGTGGATTTATATCCAAAGAATATTTTTCAAGGGCCAACTGAGGCGTGGATTTATTAAAGAATATTTTTCAAGGGCCAACTGAGGCGGGGATTTATTAAAGAATATTTTTCAAGGGCCAACTGAGGCGTGGTTTTATTAAAGAATATTTTTCAAGGGCCAACTGAGGCGTGGATTTATTAAAGAATATTTTTCAAGGGCCAACTGACCAGTGGATTTATTAAGAATATTTTTCAAGGGCCACCAGATCATGCGATTTATTAAAGAATATTTTTCAAGGGCCAACTGAGGCGTGGATTTATTAAAGAATATTTTTCAAGGGCCAACTGAGGCGTGGATTTATTAAAGAATATTTTTCAAGGGCCAACTGAGGCGTGGATTTATTAAAGAATATTTTTCAAGGGCCAACTGAGGCGTGGATTTATTAAAGAATATTTTTCAAGGGCCAACTGAGGCGTGGATTTATTAAAGAATATTTTTCAAAGGGCCAACTGAGGCGTGGATTTATTAAAGAATATTTTTCAAGGGCCAACTGAGGCGTGGATTTATTAAAGAATATTTTTCAAGGGCCAACTGAGTCGTGGATTTATTAAAGAATAATTTTCAAGGGACAACTGATGAGGGGATTTATTAAAGAATATTTTTCAAGGGCCAACTGAGGCGTGGATTTATTAAAGAATATTTTTCAAGGGCCAACTGAGGCGTGGATTTATTAAAGAATATTTTTCAAGGGCCAACTGAGGCGTGGATTTATTAAAGAATATTTTTCAAGGGCCAACTGAGGCGTGGATTTATTAAAGAATATTTTTCAAGGGCCAACTGAGGCGTGGATTTATTAAAGAATATTTTTCAAGGGCCAACTGAGGCGTGGATTTATTAAAGAATATTTTTCAAGGGCCAACTGAGGCGTGGATTTATTAAAGAATATTTTTCAAGGGCCAACTGAGGCGTGGATTTATTAAAGAATATTTTTCAAGGGCCAACTGAGGCGTGGATTTATTAAAGAATATTTTTCAAGGGCCAACTGAGGCGTGGATTTATTAAAGAATATTTTTCAAGGGCCAACTGAGGCGTGGATTTATTAAAGAATATTTTTCAAGGGCCAACTGAGGCGTGGATTTAAAGAATATTTTTCAAGGGACAACTGAGGCGTGTATTTATTAAAGAATATTTTTCAAGGGACAACTGAGGCGTGGATTTATTAAAGAATATTTTTCAAGGGACAACTGAGGCGTGGATTTATTAAAGAATATTTTGTCATTTGTAAATAAATTGTTATTTGCAAAACTCTGCGGATCTCTTAAAGATTATACATTTATCCCGATTTGCCTTGATTATTATTTACTTAGTTGCCATGATTACATGTAAACCATTTATTTTTATGAATATTTACCTATGTTCAAACAAATGTTCGGCAATCATTAACTTATGTTCCTCTTACGTCCCTATACCCTCAAAAACACACACCCATGTAAATATTTTAAAACAAATTGAATTTTCAAAATATATATTTTCCATCCCTGGCTCAACAAACAACATGGTAAATATATTTTTGTGTTTACGGAAGTTCATAAACAAGTCCTTGATGTTTTCAAGAATCACAAAAACAGGAGGCAAACAAATCACAGGTCCTTTAAAGACACCAAAAACAAATGTGAAATATAATGTTTACTGTGTTCTTTTTATATTAGCATTTGCATACTTTGAAGTGTTTGGGTGAGTGATGTGTGTGTGCGTGCGTATGTTTGTTTATGAAAAACAAAAATCCATTTGAAAGTAGACTAAATTTACATTTACTCAAGACAAGCATACGCACACACCTTTATTTGTGCTACATACAAACAGACATTTGTTTCGAGTTTTTTTCTTTCTTTATAATATGGCATATTTATGCACATTCGCATTATCCTTTTACGCATCAAAACAATGCTGACAATGTCGTTCTTGTTTGTGTCAGTCAAGCCATCATCAGACAAACATTTGTTTTAACTTTTACACACAAACACACACTCAGAGACACGCACACAAAATACCCATCTCTTTTGTGGACTCATCTATTTGGTGGCAAAAAGGAAGCAGAAGAATTAAACAAAGAGGGTTGGCAGGTTTTGAAAGTTCTTGGGTAGGAAATTCGATAAAACATTCCCTAGAAAATATTCTTTAAAAAATTTACGCCTCTTATGGACCCTGCAAAAAATATTCTTTAACAAATCCACGCCTCTTATGGACCCTGAAAAAAAATCATTTAACAAATCCACGCCCCTTATGGACCCTGAACAAAAAATCATTTAACAAATCCACGCCTCTTATGGACCCCGAAAAAAATATTCTTTAACAAATCCACGCCTCTTATGGACCCCGAAAAAAATATTCTTTAACAAATCCACGCCTCTTATGGACCCCGAAAAAATATTCTTTAACAAATCCACGCCTCTTATGGACCCTGAAAAAAATATTCTTTAACAAATCCACACCTCTTATGGACCCCGAAAAAAATATTCTTTAACAAATCCACACCTCTTATGGACCGTGGATTTATTAAAAATATTTTTCAAAAACTAGGCCTGGATTTGCAACCTTAAAAAATTTTTTTTCAAGGGCCACTGAGGCGTGGATTTATCCACCCTGAAAAAAATTCACACCTCAAAATACCCATCTTTTGTGGAATATTTTTCAAGGGCCAAAGGAAGCGTGGATTTAACAAAAAAAAAGTTTTTTAAAGGGCCCTGAGAAAATATTTTTAAAAAATTTTTCCAGGGCCTCTTATGGACCCTGAAAAATATTTTTCAAAAAAACTGAGGCGTGGATTTGGATTAAAAAATATTTTTAACAAGGGCCACGCCTCTTATGGACCCTGAAAAAAAAAATCTCTTAAAATCCACACCTCCTATTGATCCTGAAAAAATATTCTTTTAAAATCTACACTTCTTATGGATCCTGAAAAAATATTCTTTTAAAATCCACACTCGTGGATTTAAAAAATATTTTTTAAGGGCCACGCCTTTGGATTTACTTGAAAAAAATATTCCATAAAAATCTAAACCTGGCAGCCCTGCTTACAGTCCATATGATTTGTTTAACAACCCAACATTAGTATCGTTCATAAAGAAGGTATATCCACATGTATGCATGTGTGTGTGTGATTCCTGTTCTAGATAATTTTTTGCATTTGCTTCATACTCGGTGTTATTGATGTCCTCTCCTCCTCTCCTCCACCTCCCCCTCTATTCCTCTATCATATGTGTAGACATTTTTGAACCAAGAAACATGTCTCTGTTGTGAACAGCCATAACAAATGTGTTCCTATGTAGAACATTTTTGTTTGCGAGACATCCATACACCCCCACTTCCCCTTCCCCATCTCCGCAAACCCTCACTCATAATGTTCGAAATCAACCAAGCATTCTGACATTGTTTGTAAAGCATTCATTCCTCTTGAAAGAGCCTAACTAACAACAAATCTAGAGGATTCACCTACATACATGGAAATGTTTACACACACATACACCACGACACATACATGCACATAAAGACACAAATTGGCTCACAACAATGTTAATGTTAGACGGAACATACATGTATTGCCTGAATGACTAGTTGGTTGGTTGGCTGAATGCCTGCCTGCCTGCCCGGCTGCCTAGATGAATGCTGTTGACCGGCTCAATTCAAGAGATTAGAAAACAAGAGCCCATTGAAACTGTAAAAGGATATGAAAACAATTGGGTCAGTGTCATTCTCAGATTAGTTGAAATCCTTTACTAGAAAACCAGAACGAAAAAAACACAACACAGGCTAAATCTGAAATAAAAACACAAAACCGAATTGGTTGAGATACATCCGTGATGTGGGATGAAAGACACCTTTAATGGTTTAAAGTACGGATTAGACTTCCGTTGACTACAAATCGCAAGTCGTGAATTTTTTAAAGAATATTTTTCCAGGGTCTATGTGAGGCGTGGATTTTTTAAAGAATACTTTTTCAGGGTCTATGTGAGGCGTGGATTTTTTAAAGAATACTTTTTCAGCATCTGCCTAAGGCGTGGATTTTTTAAAGAATACTTTTTCAGGGCCTATGTGAGGCGTGGATTTTTTAAAGAATACTTTTTCAGGGTCTATGTGAGGCGTGGATTTTTTAAAGAATACTATTTCAGGGTGAGGCGTGGATTTTTTAAAGAACCTTTTTCAGGCCTAAAACGGCGTGGATTTTTTAAAGAATACTTTTCGAGGCTCTACTAAAAATTGGCGCGGATTTTTTAAAGAATACTTTTTCAGGGCCAACTGAGGCGTGGATTTATTAAAGAATATTTTTCAAGGGCCAACTGAGGCGTGGATTTATTAAAGAATACTTTTTGAGGCGTGGATTTTTTAAAGAGGGCCATGTGAGGCGTGGATTTTTTAAAGAATACTTTTTAAGGGTCTATGTGAGGCGTGGATTTTTTAAAGAATACTTTTTAAGGGTCTATGTGAGGCGTGGATTTTTTAAAGAATACTTTTTAAGGGTCTATGTGAGGCGTGGATTTTTTAAAGAATACTTTTTAAGGGTCTATGTGAGGCGTGGATTTTTTAAAGAATACTTTTTAAGGGTCTATGTGAGGCGTGGATTTTTTAAAGAATACTTTTTAAGGGTCTATGTGAGGCGTGGATTTTTTAAAGAATACTTTTTGGATGTGAGGCGTGGATTTTTTAAAGAATACTTTTTCAGGGTCTATGTGAGGCGTGGATTTTTTAAAGAATACTTTTTCAGCGTCTATGTGAGGCATGGATTTTTTTAAAAGAATACTTTTTCAGGGTCTATGTGAGGCGTGGATTTTTTAAAGAATACTTTTTAAGGGTCTATGTGAGGCGTGGATTTTTTAAAGAATACTTTTTAAGGGTCTATGTGAGGCGTGGATTTTTTAAAGAATACTTTTTAAGGGTCTATGTGAGGCGTGGATTTTTTAAAGAATACTTTTTAATGGTCTATGTGAGGCGTGGATTTTTTAAAGAATACTTTTTAAGGGTCTATGTGAGGCGTGGATTTTTTAAAGAATACTTTTTCAGGGTCTATGTGAGGCGTGGATTTTTTAAAGAATACTTTTTCAGGGTCTATGTGAGGCGTGGATTTTTTAAAGAATACTTTTTCAGGGTCTATGTGAGGCGTGGATTTTTTAAAGAATACTTTTTCAGGGTCCATGTGAGGCGTGGATTTTTTAAAGAATACTTTTTCAGGGTCCATGTGAGGCGTGGATTTTTTAAAGAATGGGTTTTCAGAGTATATTATTCCGGAACAGATAGAGACATGTATTGTTTAGTTATAAAAGGCGTATAATTATTGGCAGTAATCATACGCTCCAAGGCTCTCCATAATTTGCATCAGAGAAAAATGAAACACTTCTAATTATTTAGGATTTATGCTGCTGATTTTTTCTGTAAGTATTGGATTAAAAGCCTTTACCCTGTAATCTCAAAATTGTGCCATGAGGCGTATCATAGATAACAACACTTATACGCCACATGAACTTTTGTCTGCGACACAATTTATTTTTATCGAAATGCCTTGAAATAAATAACCCAGATAATTTGTTCCCATTGAAATCTCTAAGAAAATCCTTACTATTAAAAGCACATTAAAGTGTCTGGCTGTTATTTTCGAAAAAACGAGTCCTCCTCTAATGGCGGTAATTTCGTGTAGAGGCATTTTTGAGAAAAAAACAGAAGCTAACACTTCAAGTCATTCACTCATTTGATGTTAACTATTAAGAGGTGGTGGCAAACTAAACTTTTAAGCAATTAACTTGTCTTAGCACTGTTAACTAATTACCAATTAAAGTTTAAACCAAGCATTTCGAAGCGAAGAATTCTCTTGTCAAAGTTTTCTCATTTGGTTTTGTTCATCTCGTTTATTTGTAATTTTCGCATTGCAGAGGTTGAGGTCTAATCTGTTCTTTGTCTATCACTTTAGCTTACCTTTTTCGATTCTTTCGCAACTACTTGTGTTCTTTTGTCTTAGCTGTTTTATTATTTGTTAAAAGTTTTCAGTATTTTTTTTCACTTTCGCCATCATCATCATCGTCATCGTAGATGTCATAATGGCAAACGGGCAAAAAGACAAGAAGTCCTTCAACCTCAAGAAAACAAAACATCGGAAAGAAAAGTAAACCTTGACACCAGCATCTAAACTGGTAGATAAGCTATGCGAGTGGGTAGAGGAATCAACAAAAAAGAGCAAACAAACCAACAAAAAACTTGTGTACATTTCGAAGGTGGTAAGGGGTGATGGTAAACCGTAAACCGAAAAAATAAAAACAAAAACTTGAAAAAGCCAAGTAACCGGTATAAGCCTATGGCAACATTAAGTTGTTACCTTTTCCATTGCGTTTCTGTTTGGTTTCACCAAAAAAAGAGGGGGAATAGCAGATCCATAGATCATTGCCCATTCTGTCAAGCACTACAGCATTTGAAATGTAAGCAAACATTAGCATAGTTGACATAACAATACAAACACAGAAAAAACACAAACCCCACACATCGAAAAAAAGAAACTAAGGCCAATCCTGATTGAGGGTTCTTCTGTCAGCACACACACACATTCATGTTTTTCAAAAGAAAAACAATACGCTTTCATTTTGTAGTCTTACCCCCAAAGAAAAGGACCGTTTTCAATTTCCACCCCGTTAACTTTTATGGATATAAATTGGATGAATTCGAAAATTTGCATTACAAAAACGTGAAACAAAAACAAAAAGATTTAGAGATTTAGGAATTTAAAAATAATGAAATAGGATTTAAAAACAAAAATCTCTAGTTCTAAAATTGAAGGGAAATCTTATTTCTCCGAACGTTGGTGTGTATAAGTGTTGTCATAACTTATACGCTTACGGGGATTCGGATTTTATAATGAAGTGCGCCTTGAATAATTTCTAGTTCTGAAAGGAAATATTTTTTGTAATTCTCCGAATACCTGTGTGTATTAGTGTTGTCATAACTTATACGCATACGGGGCTTCAAATTTTATAACGATCCTCTTTGGCACTGATTGGGTCCAGTAAAAATATTATTTAATAAATCAAAAATATTATTTAAAACTATATATATCCTCGCCTATTCTAAACCCTGAAAATATTCTTAGAAAATGCACGCCTGATATTTGAAACCTCTAGACGTCAGCCAATATTACTAATATCCAGTACAGCCCTTCTAATTACTTGTCCAGATTCCCTTCACCGTGGGTTGTGTTGTGATGTTCGGCTTTCAATTGTCGGTCCACTGCATCATCCAATCAATATTATTATCTGATCATCACCCAAAATTATAGGCGTTATCCTTGACCATACCTGGATCCTCATGGAAAATTTTAAAGCGATCAGCGCCATATTTCCGCCTCTAGTGTGGTAATGTGTGACTAAATAATATCAGAATACGTAAGCACCTCTAAATATTTAAGTGTAACTCCCACATCCAAGTACATACTACAATGTAATTGGTATAAATTTAAAGGCCATCCACTCCTCTAGCAACTTCTCGGGTCTATGTCCTTCAGGAGTAAATATATACGCCATGGAATACAAATTTTGTCATTTTTCACACGAAAGTCAGGGTCCATTTGACCCGCTAAATATTGACCGATCTTTATCAAAACAGTCATGCATATTATTTGGCCCGATCTCCTTTACCATGTAAAAATTCGCGATGTTTGGACTAGAAAATCAGAAAAAAATTTAGTTTTTTTCCATTGCATCACCTAAATATTAACCGATCTTTAACGAAAACAATATGGGTCTTCATTGACCAGAACCCTAAAAATATTCTTTGAAAAATCCACGCCTTATGATGACCCCTAAAAATATTCTTTGAAAAATCCACGCCTTATGATGACCCCTAAAAATATTCTTTGAAAAATCCACGCCTTATGATGACCCCTAAAACTATTCTTTAGCAAATCTACGCCTGATGATGACCCCTAAAAATATTTCTTGAAAAATCCACGCCTTATGATGACTCCTAAAAATATTCTTTAACAAATCCACGACTTATTATGACCCCTAAAAATATTCTTTAACAAATCCACGCCTTATGATGACTCCTAAAAATATTCTTTAACAAATCCACGCCTTATGATGACTCCTAAAAATATTCTTTGGAAAATCCACGCCTTATGATGACCCCTAAAAATATTCTTTGGAAAATCCACGCCCTATGATGACTCCTAAAAATATTCTTTGGAAAATCCACGCCTTATGATAACCCTTAAAATTATTCTTTGAAAAATCCACGATTTTACAGTTTCTTGAAAAAATATTCTTCAAAAAATCCAGGCTTAATTTATATCCTTCAAAAAACCCTTTTAAAAAAGCATGCCACATATAGATCCTGAAAATGTTTTCTTTAAAAAATCCAGATCTGAAAATAAAAATTGTCAAAACATCCACGATATTTGTTGCGTCGTAAAATTATTATTTTCAAAATATACGTCTGATATAGGCCTTGTTCATATATCTTAAAAATATCACCTTTTCTGTTCGATGGTGCGTATGAGTATTGTCAAATGTAATACGCCCCAAATGCTTATAAAGTCCTACACCAATCACTTATTTATATGGCATAAAACTAATCTTACCTTTTTAAACTCGAATATCAGTCCCCTCTCTTGAATTTTTCCAATTCACCGGTATTTTAATCCTGAAAATAAATATAAACAAAAATTATTTATTAAACAAATAAAGCATATTTTCATTACACCATAACCAAATAATGAAGAAAATAAAGAAGGAAAAGAAACCCCTCCAAAAAAAATCAAAAAACAACAACAATTAATTGTGGGTCATAAATATCCTTAAGCCCCCAAGCATCAATAACAGGCGATGATGGGTGGCAGAATAGATGAGGAAAATTCAATATTGAACACACACTCAACTGGAGTGTATTGTTTGGAGTTGGGTGGGTGTGTATGAGTTTGTGTGTGTGTTTGAGACGATTTCATCAATAAGGATATGTTAACACTTGACTGAAATCGACACAAGAAGAAAAGAAAATCCCTTTTTGAAAGGCATCCAGCAATTATAAACTCATTTTGTTATGCCATGAAAGCAAATAAATAGATCAACATTTATTAACGAATTTCCCTTTTACCGACATGGTTATCATCAGGGGGACAGACACAAAGTAGGCAGGGAAACGCTCATCCATTTTGGTGTATTGGAATTTGTAATACAGAATTAAAACATTAATTTTTAAGGCAGCAAAAAATATAAAATTATTCATAAGGCTTCTGCAGATGGAAAAGTTCCTCCCTTGAAATATTTTCCCTCTTGAAATTTCAATCAATTTCTTCTTCATCTATGGGAGTTCCTACAAAATGATTCCTCTGCGTTGCTGCCTTGCTGTTGTCCCCGTGAACCAAAAAAACAATTTACACCTCAATTTAACTTCATTAATAGACATAATTATTTTAAATTGACTTGTAATTTGTTAACATAAAAAAAAAACTTAATTTCAATACATTGGTCTGGCCATTAAATATTTACGATATCCTAAACGCTATTCTATCCCTCCCTCATTCTTCTACGGCAAATGTATGTTAAGCTTTCCAAAGGGAAACATAAAAATTGATGTGAGGAAAATCTTCTTCGGCTGTTATTCTAGTACTCACAAAATAATCTACACCATTGTAGCCGATAATGTGCAAAAGAAAGTAAGGAATTAATCCCCTAATAGTTCATTGGGACGTAAAAGTGTTGTCAGCCATCATACGCACCAAGGGTCAATAAGATATTTAATTAATAATGGAAATGTTCTTAACTTCAAATATTTAAAAAAAATCTAGACGTTATGCCTCTTTAGCTAAAAATATTAAAAAAATCCACGCCTGGATCCTGGGTCCCTCAAAAATTATTTAAAAAATCCATGCTTAGGCCTTCTGAATCCCTCAATCCTCAATCTGTATCTATCAAAAAATATTTTAAAAAAATCCACGCCTTAGGCCTTCTGGATACCTCAAAAAATATTTAAAAAGTTCATGCCTTAGGCCTTCTGAGTCCCTCAAACAACTATTAAAAAAGGCTATGCCTGAGGCCTACTGGGTCCCTCAAAAAATATTTAAAAAGTTCATGCCTTAGGCCTTCTGAGTCCCTCAAACAACTATTAAAAAAGGCTATGCCTGAGGCCTACTGGGTCCCTCAAAAAACTATTAAAAAAGGCTATGCCTTAGGCCTACTGGGTCCCTCAAAAAATTATTTTAAAAACCCACGCCTGGGGCCTTTTGGGTCCCTCAAAAAATTATTTTAAAAATCCACGCCTGAGGCCTTCTGGGTCCCTCAAAAAATTATTTTAAAAATCCACGCCTGAGGCCTTCTGGGTCCCTCAAAAAATTATTTTAAAAATCCACTCCTGAGGCCTACTGGGTCTCTCTAAAAATTATTAGGCCTTCTGAGTACCTCAAAGATTTTTTTAAAAAATATACCCCTTAGGCCTTCTGAGCACCTCAATTTTTTTTTTTTTTTAAATATTCGCCTTAGGCCTTCTGATTACCTCAAAAAATTATTTTAAAAAAATATACGCCTTAGGCCTAATGCCTTCAGGGCCCCTCAAAAAATTCTTTTAAATATCCAAGCCTAATGCATTCTGGGTCTCTCAAAAAATTCTTTTAAAAATTCACGCCTAATGCCTTCTAGGTCCCTCAAAAATTTCTTTTAAAAAATCTACGCTTTAGGCCTTCTGGGTCCCTCAAAAATTATTAAAAAATACATGCGTTATGCCTTCAGGGACTTTCAAAAAATATTTTAAAAAATCCAAGCCTTAGGCCTTGTTAGCTGCTTAAAAAAATTCTTTCAAAAGTAATCCACGTCTATGGCCTCGATAACCCCCCAAAAATATATTTTAACAATTTTCCCTTTCTCCTTTTTAGGTATTTCTATTGGCCCATTGTGATGACAATGGTCTGTATGTCAGGACATTGGCCACTGGCAAGGAACTCTACACCCTAAAGGGTCATAAATCTAGGGTAAGTTTCAAAAGGGATTCCCAAATCACAATTTGTTTTGAAAAAATATATTTTTCGATTTTTTTTTCAAATTTTTCTCTCCTAGATACGCACAATTTCCATAGCCCGTGATAGCCAACGAGCCGTAGTCGGCTGTGAAGATACCCGAGCCTTGATCTACGACATGCATTCTGGCCGCTTAATACGTTCCATGCCACCCAATCCCGGTCCCGTAACCGCCCTCTATGCCATGGATAATGATGACTTCCTGATTACTGTGGGTGGCAATAAAATTACATTCTATTCGTTCCGCAACGAAGAACTCTATGTCCATCCCTATTCCCACAATCAGAAACGAAAGAGGTCCCTTAAGCGGACCACCCAAACACAGAGATCTCCCTCGACGACATTACCACCCATTACCTGTTTTGATGTGTCGCGTGATTCCCAACTGGTGGCCATTGCCTCCGGACGTCATGTCCACCTCATGCAAATAAATACCCCCGAATATCAGACCACCTATGATGGGCATGCTGCACCCGTAACCTGTCTCATGTTTGCCCCGAATGGTGAATACCTAGCCACCGGTTCCGATGATCGTATGGTTCATGTTTGGAGTGTGGCAAGTGGTTCCATATCGAATACCTTTAAAGGCCACGTGGCGCCCATTTGCAGTGTAGTGGTCCTCATGGATTCACGACGGATAATGTCCTCTGACCGTGATGGTTTAATATATGTCTGGATGTCCGACGGTGGTAATTTATTACAGACTATCCAAGGACCCTATAAATTCCTGGCCGCCACAAATAACATGAAATTTGCCGTATCCACAAATGGTGATAATACCCTGAAAATCTGGTCGCTCACCCGGGAAGATGAAAAATATTCGGTATCACATTCCGATGAAATAACCTGCTTTACCATAACAGCTGATAGTCTGTATATTATAACCGGATCGAGGGATATGTCACTGAAGGTCTGGCAGGCAACAGGAGGTAAATTGGCTCAGGTATTAGTGGGTCATTCGGATGCTGTAACCTGTGTGGCCGTCTCCGTGACAAATAAAACACAAGTCACTTCGGGATCTAAGGATACAAATTTAATTATTTGGGATTTGCATACGGGTGAGGAGATCCACACGTTGGCTGGTCATTTGGCACCGGTAATTGGTGTTAAAGTCTCGGCGGATGGTTCCACCGCCGTCTCGGGTAGTGATGACAAAACACTGATTGTTTGGGAAACCAAGCGGGGTTTGGCCCTGACATCGCTGCAGTTACATGTTCCCTTCCCACGTTTTGATATTAGCATGGATTGTTCGAGAATATTGGTCCAGCTGGTGGATAGTTTCAATTTACCCGTCATATGCCTGCACAATACCCCAGCCCAGTATATTAAATTGCCAACCTATTCAGCGCCTGCTAGAGATGTGGAAGGTAAGACAGGAACCCCTTTAAAAATATATTAAAAAAATTATTTCTTAAAGGCCTTATTTTTTTAAGCCTAAACTTCATTTTTTTTAAAATAGGCCTTTTAACAAAACATAAAAACAAATACCATAAAAAATATTTTAAAAAAAGCTAACATAAAAAAAAAAAAATCCATAAGGCCTTCTAGGCCTCAAAAATTATTTTAAAAACCCTAAACCTAAGGCCCTTAAAAAATCTTTTAAAAAACCCATGCTTAAGGTCCCTCACAAAATTCTTTAAAAAAACCCAAACCTAAGGCCTTCTGGGTCCCTCACAAAATTCTTTAAAAAAACCCAAACCTAAGGCCTTCTGGGTCCCTCACAAAATTCTTTAAAAAAACCCAAACCTAAGGCCTTCTGGGTCCCTTAAAAAATCTTTTTAAAAAACCCAAACCTAAGGCCTTCTGGGTCCCTCACAAAATTCTTTAAAAAAACCCAAACCTAAGGCCTTCTGGGTCCCTTAAAAAATCTTTTTAAAAAACCCAAACCTAAAACCTTCTGGGTTCCTCAAAAATGTATTTTAAAAATCCACGCCTAAGGCCTTCTGGGTTCCTCAAAAAATTATTTTAAAAAATCCACGCCTTAGGCCTTCTGGGTTCCTCAAAAAATTATTTTAAAAAATCCACGCCTAAGGCCTTCTGGGTCCCTCAAAAAATCTACGCCTAAGGCCTTCTGGGTCCCTTAAAATGTTTTTTTTTAATCCACGCCTAAGGCCTTCTGGGTTCCTCAAAAAATTATTTTGGGTCATTAAAAAATTGAATTTAAAAAATCCACGCCTGAGGCCTTCTGGGTCCATTAAAAAATCTACGCCTGAGGCCTTCTGTGTCCATTATAAAATCGTTAAAAAAACAAGCCTAAGGCCTTTTGGGTCCCTCAAAAAATCTTTTAAAAAACCCAAACCTATGGCCTTCTGGTTCCCTTAAAAAATCTTTAAAAAAATCCACGCCTAAGGCCTTCTGGGTCCCTCAAAAATTGAATTTAAAAAATTCACTCCTAATGCCTTCTGGGTCCCTCAAAAATTTAATATAAAAACTCCACGCCTAAGGTTTTCTGGGTCCATCAAAAATTTATTTTAAAAAATTCAATCTTAAGGCCTTCTGGGTCCCTCAAAAATTGAATTTAAAAAATCCACGCTTAAGGCCTTCTGGGTAGGTCCTTCAAAAATTATTTTAAAAAATCCACGCCTAAGGCCTTCTGGGTCCCTCAAAGATTGAATTTTAAAAACCTACGCCTTAGGCCTAGTTCGCTGCTCAAAAATTATTTTACAAAAATCCATGCCGAAGGCCTTGTTGGCCCTTAAAAACATTCTTTTATAAAATCCACATCAAAGGACCAACCTACAGTTTCACAAAAATTATTTTTAAAAATATATCCTTTCATTCCCATATTTTTTCAGATTTACGACCCCAAGGTCCCAAACGTCAAATGAAACGTCTGCTCAAGAAGGAAGTCTCCTTGGACACCTATACCTGGCAGAAGAAATACGGCCATTTGACGGCATCGGTTATGATGGCCCAGGTGGATGAGCGGCTAAAGCGACGTTTCTCCGTATCCGCCAGTATGGAAGAGATCTCCAAAATCGCTGAAATGAAAACGATAACATCACAAACCAATTTGGGTCCAGAACAGGCTGCCCTGGCCCAATCCCAGCACTTCGATCAATTAGAGGCTTTGTGGAATAAACGATCGCCGCCACGAAGAAGACACAATGCGGTAAGTTGAACAACTAAAGCTCCCCTCTTCCCTTATTTCAAACACATACAAATACGTTTTGAAAAAAGCTTTGTAGTAGGTAAAGCATTTTTGAATTAAAAAACTTAAGGTAAAAGCTTTGTAGTGTGAAAAAATTGTAGATCGTAAAGAAATATATAATATTGCCTATATATATTTTTGTGATGTCTGATCAGTTTCAGTTTTATTTTTTGAAAACAATACATTTAAATATTCAAATAAATTATCTATAGACTTTAGTACACTCCCTAGGTGGAGTACGCCTTGTTGCTTTACAAAATAAATAAATATTCAAATAATGGTTAATGGATAATCAAAATAACTGACTGATTGATTGAATGATAATTTAACTGCTTAAATGTCTAAAAAGTTTCAGTTCTGTGGTATTGTCAATTATTTTTTGGATTTTGAGTTTGTTTTTATTTATTTTTTCTTGTATTGTCATTTGTTGGACACAAAGCTTTCGCCGTCAATAAACAATTGTTTCCCACTTGAGTTTTATGTTAACAATTTATCACAAGGCTGAATAATAATGCTGGGCTACATCTAGATAAAATATTCTTTAATAAATCCACGCCTCTTCTAGGCCTTTAAAAAATATTATTTGATAAATCCACGCCTCTTCTAGGCCTTTAAAAAATATTATTTGATAAATCCACGCCTCTTCTAGGCCTTTAAAAAATATTCTTTGATAAATCCACGCCTCAGTTGGCCCTTGAAAAATATTATTTAATAAATCCACGCCTCAGTTGGCCCTTGAAAAATATTCTTTAATAAATTCACGCCTCAGTTGGCCCTTAAAAAATATTCTTTAATAAATCCACGCCTCAGTTGGCCCTTAAAAAATATTCTTTAATAAATCCACGCCTCTTTTAGGCCCTTACAAAAATATTCTTTAACAAATCCACGCCTCTTTTAGACCCTTGAAAACATATTCTTAAACAAATCCACGCCTCTTTTAGACCCTTGAAAAAATATTCTTTAACAAATCCACGCCTCTTTTAGACCCTTGAAAAAATATTCTTTAACAAATCCACGCCTCTTTTAGACCCTTGAAAAAATATTCTTTAACAAATCCACGCCTCTTTTAGGCCCTCAAAAAATATTCTTTAATAAATCCACGCCTCTTTTAGGTCCTCAAAAAATATTCTTTAATAAATCCACGCCTCTTTTAGGCCCTTACAAAAATATTCTTTTACAAATCCACGCCTCTTTTAGACCCCTGAAAAAATATTCTTTTACAAATCCACGCCTCTTTTAGACCCCTGAAAAAATATTCTTTTATAAAACGACGCCTCTTTTAGGCCCGTAAAAAATTCTTTTATAAAATCACACCTCTTCTAGGACCTTAAAAATATTCTTTTATAAAACCACGCCTCTTCTAGGACCTTAAAAATATTCTTTTATAAAACCACGCCTCTTTTAGGCCCTCAAAAAATATTCTTTAATAAAACCACGCCTCTTTAGGCCCTCAAAAAATATTCTTTAATAAATCCACGCCTCTTTTAGGCCCTCAAAAAATATTCTTTAATAAATCCACGCCTCTTTTAGGCCCTCAAAAAATATTCTTTAATAAATCCACGCCTCTTTTAGGCCCTCAAAAAATATTCTTTAATAAATCCACGCCTTGTGGTCGACTCCTTGAAAAAAAATTCTTTAATAAATCCACGCCTCTTTAAGGACCTCAAAAAAATTCTTTAATAAATCCACGCCTCTTTTAGGCCCTCAAAAAAATTCTTTAATAAATCCACGCCTCTTTTAGGCCCTCAAAAAATATTCTTTAATAAATCCACGCCTATTTTAGGCGCTTAAAAAATATTCATTAATAAATCCACGCCTATTTTAGGCCCTTAAAAAAGACCTGGAAAAAAAGTAGGTCCCTTCTTCGAAAAAAATTTAGCCCGGTATTATTACAAAGCTTTATTGTTTGTTAATCTCAAAACTTTATATAAAAAATATTAATAAGTTATATATCAGATTAAAACATATTACAAAAATATTGAAAAAACACTACTTTTATTTTATGTTCTTATTTGGCTTCTGTATTTTTCTTTCGTTTCTTTTTCCTTCCCCTATTTCTGGGAAAAAAATTCAAAACGAACAAAAAACTAATGGATAAACGAACACTTGCACCTCTGTGTCAACAACAAACACCTTACAATAACAACAACAACAAAAAATATGTTTACAAAATTTCTGAACACCCACCCATTTGGTCAACAAAACACACACACACACGCAACATCACACCTACCACGAAAAAAATACAACAACAACAACTAACCCAACAGGGTCTTTCGAGACAGACATCATTGGTCGAGGATCGTCTGGAAAGTTCGGATGATGATGATTATCATGATGAGCGCACAGGTATGTTGTCAGCATCCTACGATCAAATCCATAGATTAGCCTTACCGAACTCAAGCATGCCAACACCGCCACCCTCACCAATCCCGGCACGTTTACGACCCGTTTCTATGCACGCATGGATCACCAGTAGTTACAAGGCACTAAATTTCCATAACAATAACCACCACCACCACAACAACAACAACAGCAACAACAACCACCACCACAATCCGAAACAGCAACAACAAAAATTACATCCCAACAATCAAAATCAAAACAACAACAATACCCCACCATCCTCACCTTATCATCACCATTCACAAAATCACAAATGTCAGAATTTAGGTACCACCTCCCCCTCCTCCGCTCACAATTATTCCCATTTAAATACCTCCAAAATTCATCAACATTATCCGGAACCGGAACAAACCCAAACTGTACATCACACCGGTACACAAACCCATTATATTATGGAATACAATAATCCCTGTAGTCGGGGTAAATGCACCCAACAGACTCCGGATTTGGTGCAAGACATTGAGGAGTACCAATATTGGGATAGCCTGGCTCAGGATCGCCGACATCGTTTGCGTAGCTTTTTTCGTTGGCGTAGCCTCAAGACAAGGTTAATGGCCAATCGCAATTGTCAGTCCTTGCAACCGCAGGCCTTAAATAATCTGCAGGTTCACAAAATAGAACCACAACCTGTCAAGGCCCCCAACCCAGTCACCCAGAAAACCAAAACCTCTAAACTCCCCCAAAAAGTGGCCACACCCATAATAATTGTGGAAAATTACGATTCACGTATTGTGAAGAGGGTGCACACCCAGTTGGTGTTACATCCACGTAGTACCCAGGCCACTTGGGGCCACATGGCCAATGCTGTGGATCCTCTTCCACAAAATAATAACAACAACAATAATAATGTTGCAAATTCGATAAATACCTCCACCTCCTCATCCTCCAGTAGTATTTGGTTACGTAAATGGCATTTATGGAAATCGAACCGTGCCACCGACCATGTAACTCCCATTGAGGCTGTACAGCCGGATGAGGCCAGCAATGCTTCATCATTGATTGCCAATGACAAGCTTGGTGGCTTTTGTGGTTCTTCAACGAGAAATCGTAACAAAAATAAGCATAACGCCCCCTCCTCGAATAATACGACAAGTTCGAATACCTCCAATTGTATTACTCAGTAATTGGACACTTATTTCCGATGTTTGCTTCCTAATAATGGGATATGTAATGGGTGTGAGATTCACCAACAGTCACAATACCCGAGTCTAAGTGATATTGGTTAAGGAACTGATTTGATTGATAAGAGAGCAATCGAGAATGAGAGAGATAGAGATCATATTACGTTTTCTCTTCTCAATTGAAGTTTACGGATATGAGTGATAGATTCTCTTTGAGTAATTTTTTCTGTAGTAAAAAAATGTTCTGGTCCCCTGAGAAATTTTATTCTATAGGAAAAACTTGGTCAGGACAGCTCGAGGATTTTATAATAGGAAAAAATTTGTCAGGTTTCCTGAGGAATTTTTCCTACAGGAACAAATTTATCAGGTCCGCCTGTTTTCTGAAGGAAAACATTTGTCGTGTCCGCCTGGGGATTTTTTTCTATAGGAAAAAATTTGTCAGGTCCGCCTGAGATATTTTTCTAAAGGAAAAAAATTTGTCAGGTCCGCCTGAGGAATTTTTTTCTATAGGAAAAAATTTGTCAGGTCCGCCTGAGGAATTTTTTTCTATAGGAAAAAATTTGTCAGGTCCGCCTGAGGAATTTTTTTCTATAGGAAAAAATTTGTCAGGTCCGCCTGAGGAATTTTTTTCTATAGGAAAAAATTTGTCAGGTCCGCCTGAGGAATTTTTTTCTATAGGAAAAAATTTGTCAGGTCCGCCTGAGGAATTTTTTTCTATAGGAAAAAATTTGTCAGGTCCGCCTGAGGAATTTTTTTCAGGTCCGCCTGAGGAATTTTTTTCTATAGGAAAAAATTTGTCAGGTCCGCCTGAGGAATTTTTTTCTATAGGAAAAAATTTGTCAGGTCCGCCTGAGGAATTTTTTTCTATAGGAAAAAATTTGTCAGGTCCGCCTGAGGAATTTTTTTCTATAGAAAAAAATTTGTCAGGTCCGCCTGAGGATTTTTTTTCTATAGGAAAAAATTTGTCAGGTCCGCCTGAGGAATTTTTTTCTATAGGAAAAAATTTGTCAGGTCCGCCTGAGGAATTTTTTTCTATAGGAAAAAATTTGTCAGGTCCGCCTGAGCAATTTTTTTCTATAGGAAAAAATTTGTCAGGTCCGCCTGAGCAATTTTTTTCTATAGGAAAAAATTTGTCAGGTCCGCCTGAGCAATTTTTTTCTATAGGAAAAATTTGTCAGGTCCGCCTGAGGAATTTTTTTCTATAGGAAAAAATTTGTCAGGTCCGCCTGAGCAATTTTTTTCTATAGGAAAAAAATTGTCAGGTCCGCCTGAGGAATTTTTTCTATAGGAAAAATTTGTCAGGTCCGCCTGAGGAATTTTTTCTATAGGAGGATTTTTTAGGAAAAAAATGTCAGGTACGCCTGAGGAAGTTTTTTCTATAGAAAAAAAAAATTGCCAGGTCCCCAGAGGAAATTTTACAGGTCAGCTTGAGGATTTTTTCCCATGGAAAAGAACTTATGTGGACCCATGAGGAATTGTTTCTCTCTTCCATCGCTCTCTTAAATCAATTATGAATAACATTATACGATTTTTCATAAATACCTATGAGACCCCAGCCCCACATCCCCTGATTTTGGTGTGATAATAATTTTTTTCAAGATTTTTTTTTCAAATAAAAAACACATTTTTCGCATATATGTTCCAAAAACCTATACACTTCAAAAAAACGTAATATACTACCACATCTATTATTTCTTCCTCCCCTCTCTATCCCTATCTTGCACTCACACACTATACAATTATTTTAAGAATGTAAAATGTAGTCCATATGTTCTCTATGAAAATTCTATTCTTACAGCATGGCCCCTTAATTTTTGTCTACTCTGATTGTAACACATTTTTTTCGTAATTTTTTTATTATTTAAATATAAACTCTTTTATTTGTATGAATTATTTAATGTTGTATGATAAATGATAGAGAATTTTGTTAATAATTGAAACGAAAAAAATTGAAAAGAAACGATTAAATTTATTTTTGTATTGGTATTTCGAAAAAAAAAGAATTGTGTTTTTGTTTTTTGTGGTTTTATTTTTTTATTGCTCTATTGTATATCAAAAAGGTAAGTAACTAGTTGTAGAGTGTAAAGAAAATTCACCAAAGAATTTATTTGCAGACGAAATGTATGTATATTTTCGGAATATATAAACGATAACAAGGTTATTCGAACACTTGCGTATAATTTATGACAGCAATCATACGCATCAGTGTACCAAAAAAGCTATAGGAGAAAATTTGTCTATTCCGCCTGAGGATTTTTTTTTTAGGAAAAAAATTGTCAAATCCCCAGAGAATTTTTTCTGTGGTAACAAATTTGTCAGGTTCGCTTGTTGGAATTTTTACTATAGGAAACAATTTGTTAGGTCTGGTTGAGAATTTTTTCTATACGACCCCTAAGGAATTATTTTCAACAGGATAAAAGATTTTCTATAGTCCCCTGTCAAGTCCCCTGCAGAATTTGAGGTGAGGAAAACATTTGTCAGTTCCGCCTGAGAAAGTTTTTTCTATGGGAAAAAATTTGTCGGGTCCGCTTCAGGAATTTTTTGGTAAAGGAAATAATTTGTCAGGTCAGCTTGAGGATTTTTTTCTATAGAAATCAATTTGTGTTGTGAGCCCTGAGAAATTATTTTCCACAGTCCAATGTGGACTAGCCAAATCGATATACCTATGCGTTTCTGCAAAATAAAACAGACAAATACTTTAGTGTGAAAATTAAAAAAAAAAAAACTTTATTCTATGGCAAATATATTTAAACCATGGGTTTCAAATGATCTAGCCCGCGTGTGAAGGAAGATATTATCATTTATGTTGAAGTATGAGGTCTGCATAAACATGGGACGATTTTCATGAAATTTTACTAGATGTTCAGGTAACCATACATTGTTAGGTCCCTATACAATGGCACAGCTTCAAGTCATCTTTACTGTTTTTCACAGAATGAAACCAGTGAAGTTAAAATCAAAATAAACTAAATCCTTGAAAAATAGATCTGAAGTTTAAATATACATACATTTTATTTTATAGAAAAATAACTCCAAAACGTTTTAAAATATCCATTTCCTTCATGATAAGTCGATGCCGTATACATATTGACAGCAATAATACGCATCGGTGCATTACACATTTCTCAATGTGAAGAATGCCGTATACATTTCGACAGTAATCATACGCACCAGGTCACGGTAATATTTATTTATTTATTTTTAATTTAATTATTATTTATTTATTATTTTTGTCAACAATATCCTTATAAATTAAGATCCTCGATTCAATTTTTGAAACAGAACAGAACGTTTGAGGTCATTTGACACTCGATCTCCATTATTTCCCCTACGAAACTTTATATTGACATTATTCTACTATTTTTCTTGGAACACAAAATGTTTTCAAAAAATATATTTATATAGTAATGGAGTATTTCCTGAAAACTCATAGAAAAGATGTGGAAACCCTAAAGTTATAATGACAAAGAAGTCTTAATGTTTCGCCTGTGAAGTAAGTGAGATGAGTTCTATAATAATTCAGATATAAAATATGTTCGATTATCCAACTCCCCTCTTCTGTACTGAAAGTTTTAAAAGAGGGGAGATGGATAATATATTTTCAATTGAATCTCCTCAACAAAAATCTTAATTTTAAATTATTGAGGTCGATGATATCATGGCCTCTAAATAAGGTCAAGAGGATGGCGAATTTATGCCTTAGTCATCTCTTGCTGTCAACATTTTAAACCAGAACAGGCTAAAAACTAAAAACAGGTTTCAAATCCATATGTATTATTAGATATCCTGTTTATCAAGTGATCATCCGCTTGGTGTGCTTCCGCTTTATGTGGAATTCAGAATCTATGTCTATACAAGGCATTGAAGACTGGATCGCCATTAAAAATATTATTTTTTTTAAATTTCAATCTTTATAAATTAATTTATGGGATACTTTCTGAAAATGTCATCTCTATAAAAATTATAGATTATATTGTATCACAAAAATCCAGCTCAAATTAGCCATCATTGAATAAATAAATGAATGCGTATTAGTAACGACAGCAATCATACGATCCCCTGGTCAATAACATATATGTACTATTTTAATACTATTTGATTTTACAACAAAATACTGATTCGATTTGAAAAATGTTGCAATATCCGATGCAAAATGAACTCGAAAGGCTTACTATCAAAACCCTTGATATTGAAAGATATATTTGTTATAGTTTTTTCACAAAAAAACCTTTACAAAATAAGCCTTCATTCAATAAATAAATGTATCCGTATTAGTAACGACAGCAATCATACGTTTCCCTGTACAATCAAATGTATGTACGATTTTAAAAAATAGCGTGAGATTTTACAACAAAATTCTGTTTCGAAAAATTTGCAAAATACGATGCGATATGAACTCAAAAGACTTACGATCAAAACTCTTGATTTTGAAAACTATATTTATCATATTATTAACAAAAATCCTGCTCAAAATTAGCCATCATTGAAGAAGTAAATGTATGCGTATTAGTAACAGAAGCAGTCATACGATCCCCTGAACAATCAAATGTATGTACGATTTTTTATCGTGAGATTTTACAACAAAACATTGATTTGAAAACTATATCCGATACGAAATGAACTCGAAGGGCTTACTATCAAAACCCTTGATATTGAATGATATATTTGTTATAGTTTTTTTTTTAACAAAAAAGACCTTCACAAAATAATCTTTAATTCAATAAATAAATGTATGCGCATTAGTAACGACAGCAATCATACGTTCCCCTGTACAATTAAATGTATGTACGATTTTAAAAAGTAGCGTGAGATTTTACAACAAAATATTCGATTTGAAAAATTTGCAAAGTACGATGCGATGTGAACTCGAAAGGCTTACGATCGAAACTCTTGATATTTTAACGATACATTTACCAAATTTTTTCAAAAAATCCTACTCAAAATTAGCCATCATTAAAGAAATAAATGTATGCGTATTAGTAACGACAGCAGTCATACGTTCCCCTGCTCAATCAAATGTATGTAAGGTTTTAAATACAGTGAGAGGTTGATTTGATAATTTTTTTAATATCTGATTCGAAATTAATTCGAGCTGCATAAAGTTAAGTACTTTGATTTTGATACCTTTCAAAATTAAGGGGCTTGAGTGAAATATTTTTTACTCGAATTTGATCGTTTCGAATTCTACAGAAATTAGCTATTTATTTTTTTCATTTCCCCAAATTAAGGTAAGTATTTTGAAAATTTTTATTTTTACTGATTTCAAATAATTTTATTCCTAAAGTAAAATTTAACAAAGTTAATATTTGTAAAAATTTCAAATAGTTATGGAAATAAATTAATAACCCTTTCATATGCAATTCATACACCCAAGAAATGCGTTTATTTTGTTTTTCTTAATTATTGTATAAAATAATGGAAATCAAACGTTTTTTTACTCTCAGTGTTCATAATATTGTAAATGTTTAAACAACAATTATATGAGTGAATGCCAGGAACAAGAAAATAATTGCAAATTTTTCCTATATATTTCCATTCCCATAAAATTCCAACAAAAATTCAAAACAAAAAACAACTTTACAATACAACCTATGGCAACCTCTCCAAAAATGAACCAAACCACAAAAAAACGAAACAAAAAAATTAAACCTCAACAGCTGTGCATTCTAAAACCAGCTCCCGCAGTTCTTTGCAACAACCGATTACCTAAATTAATGGCACCTGCAATTTTTCCATAGAAAGAAAAAATACAAAACACCCCTACACACTCACACTGGAATGTTAGTAGTTTGAATGAATTCCAATATTTTTTTACAAAAAAAAAAACTAACGGAAAATTCCAATTCACGTTGTTTTTTAATTGGCATTACAAAACAAAATTTATTTTTAGATGAATTTCCGGATTTTTAAGCTAGGCTTAACTAACACTAACAACACACACCCAAACACTTGCAATTTTGTTTCGAGTACACTGCAAAAAAAAGAAGAAAACAATTAACAAAAACAAAATTTAAAATACCTCACATCTGAAAGCTGAATTGTTGAACACTTTTTTGAAAACCTAGAAGAAAAAAAAATAAATTAATTAAAAAGCAAAACCAAAATATTGCCTACCAAATATTTTTAAGACACAAAACTAAAATAACAAACCAAGAAAAATTCACCAACACAGAAAATTGATTTTTGATGGTTGGATACACCTATTTTAAAGACCCCCATCAACAACATTCACCCACCAGCACTACTACATGTAAGTAGTAGACTACACCTAATAAATACTACAATAATATAAGTAAGTATATATTTTTTGTTTTAAAAATATATAAAATTTTTATTTAAATATATTAATTTGTAGCCTACAACAGCAACAACAACAACAATTGTGTTCTCCTATTCTCTCCAAAACAAATTTTCAATGTCAGACACTGTGCTGCCATCTGTCTTAGATGCTGCTTGCTAGAGCAAAACCAAAAAAAAAAAATAAAAAAAAACTATTTAACAACGTAGATTTGCTTTGATTTGAATGTCATTTTGAAAACACTAAAACATTTTAGCGAACAAAAATAAAAAAAAAACTAATTTTATCTTTAGTTGCCAATATTTATTTTCTTTATGGCATATTTTTTATTTATTTTCTTTTCTGTTGTAGCTTCTGTGCCTTAGATAGATTGTAATATATAATATTTGTTTTATAATAAATTAAAAAAAAACTGTTTTAATATGCAGAAACTTTTTCCATAAGAAATGCATAAAGAAAAACATTAAATTTTGAGTTAATAAAGAAAGTTTTAAATATACGAAGACCATCATTGCGTATACGTGGTGACAGCAATCATACGCATCAATGTACTGAATATCATTGAAATTATTTTAAGGTTCATATTCAATGCTGAGGAGTAATTTTTGAGACAACTGTGGTATAGGAGCCTGCTGCTTCTGAATATTTTTTTCAATTATAGAAAAAAAATAAAAAACACAAAGAAAAGCCATGGAATTTTAATCAATATAAATGTTAAAATGTTGGCCATTGTTCCGTATACGTTGTGACAGCAATTATACGTACCAATGTTCTGAATATTTTTTTAAATTATATTGATTAGCAATAATATTTGAAGAAAATACGTTAATTGTAATAAAAGCCATTTTAAGTGCTGGTTTCTTTGGGCTATTCAGAACTTTATTACAATTAATGCATGAACAATTGCGTATACGTTGTGACAGCAATCATACGCACCATGGTACTGTATAACTTCAAACATTTTTAAGAGGCCATGCATTGAATAAATACCACTTTCAATTTCATCAAATTCATAATATTTAATGCTAAAGTGACATGTCTGGTCTGCGGAATCGCAGTTTGCTAATTTCACTTTGATATCTGTCGATGTCTGGCTCGGCAATATAAGGTGAGAGAAAATAAATTTCAATGAGAGAGAAATTGAACAAATGAGGCATTCGAGAAGCAAAACAAATAAGGCTTCTTAAAAAGCTCAATTTCCCAGTTAAAAAGTGATAAAACCAGCTGTTCGAGGTTGCGTATAAATAACGACATAAATCATACGCCCCCAAACACATCGTAATTTAAAATTATTGCACTACTAAATGTTTGTCTATTCTGTCTACCTTTCAGCGAAAATCTAGCTGAAATGCATTGAATAAAGACCACTTTCAGTTTCATCAAATTCATAATATTTAATGATGATGTGAAATGTCTGGTCTGCAGAATCGCAGTTTACTATCTTAGCTAAAGTCGATGTCTGGCTCGATATAAGCTGAGAGAAAATAAATTTCAATGAGGGATAGAGAGTCGAAGAAAGATATTCGAGAAGAATAACAAATAAGGTTTCATCATTTTCTCACTTCAAGGGTGATAAAATTTAATTAGATGAAATGCATTGAAAAAACCCACTTTCAGTTTCATGAAATTTATAATATCTAATTTAAAACAATTATCGCAGTTTGCTAACTTAGCTAAAGTCGATGTCCTGCTCGGTGATATAAGCCGAGAGAAAATAAATTTCAATGAGAGAGAGAGAGAGAGAGAGTTGAACAAATGAGATATTAGAGAAGCATAAGAAGCAAGTAAGGCTTCTCACAAAAGATCAGTTTTTTTTAATTCAAGGGTGATAAAACCAGCTGTTTGAGGTTGCGTATAAATAACGACATAAATCATACGCCAAACACATCTTATATAAAATAATTGCATTCCTGTTTTTAGGATTAAATTCGCTGAAATGTTTAAAATAAACCCAATTTCAGTTTCGTGAAATTCATAATATTTAATGTCTAGAATCGCAGTTTACTAACATAGCTAAAGTCGGTATCTGACTCAATATGAGCTGATTGAGAATAAATTTCAATGAGAGAGAGTTTTAGAAATTAGACATTCGAGAGGCATAACAAAGAAGTCTTCTCCAAAGGTTAATTTTCCCACTTCAGGGGTGATAAAGCCATCTGTTCAAGGTTGCGTATAAATAACGGCATAAATCATACGCCCTCCAAAAACATCGTAATTTAAAATAATTGCACTCATTTTTTCAGGCCCAAATTGTTGTCAATAATTAATAGTAATAATCAACACCCGACCGGATTAAATTTTTGTCTACCTTTCTGCGAAAAAAAAAACAAAAAACAGATGGACTCTAATCAAAAATTATATAAAAATATATTGGGATCTTGAAAATTAACAAAATTGATAGGATATTGTACCAGATTTCAGCCAATACGCATGGGAAATGTAGCTAAAAATATGAAAATATTCCATAATGGTCCTTAATGATTTATGGAGGATATATCTAATCGCGTACTGTAAACGTTCTACTCAGCTTGAGCCTCCCAATAGTATAATTTTTGGCAATGATTGGGTTCGATGGCTTGTCAGTGGCATATGAAATTTCCCAACATATAGTTGTCTTCCGACGCAACCAATCATTTATAAATAAGCCTCCAAGTCCTGAATTTCAGTCCCAAGTTCTTCTATTAAGTCCCGTCATACCTGCTAGCTGAGTGTCTTCTATAACAATAGTGTCCAAAGGCAATTTGTGCCAAGGTTCCTCGGTACATCTATATCTGTCCGGTATCGCAGTTTCATGCAACGTTACAACCCTTTTGGCAATAATTGAGTTCGAAGGCTGGACAGTGGCATCCAATCATTTATAAATATACCAGCAAGTCCTGAAATTTCAGTCTCATGTTCTTCTTCTTCCGTCGGGCATGCTAGCTGGGTGTCATCTCTATGACAATAGTGTCCAAAGGCAATTTGTGCCAAGGTTTCTCGGTCCAACCTTACAACCCTTGAACCTATTGTCACGAAATTTTCCATGTAGGTTCGTTTCTGGTGAAAGACGACACCTTTAGTAAATGTAGGTTATTAGTAAGGGGATCAAATGGACCAAAAATTGGATTTTAGTTTTTCTGATCGCTCTTGAGAAGATCTCTCTGAGTTTAGAGAAGAAATTTCTCTCTATATATTTATATTTATAGGAAGCCTCTATGTCCATAGAATCTCTCTGGGGATCTTATATTTTAGGAGGGTCTATCTCAATGCTCTCACTCTATAGAAAGCCTTTGACGGATGGTTTCTATCTTTTGAAATCTTGGAGAATTTTGCTGTATATAGAAGTGCTTTGTTTGCTTTGTTGGTCTGTAGAAGATCCCTGAGGCGTTTCTGTTTTGAAATCCGTAAAGGTTCTCAATGTATAGAAGAGTTTTGAAGGTCTAAAAAGTCAAGATATTGTGGCGTATTATTACGCATCTAAAGTATACGCTCAGAAGTACCCATGATTATTATTTTATTATTGATATTGAATATTTTAAGGGTCCTTTGCAGAGTTGGGTATTTTCTAGTCTTCGAAGGGTTTTCTGTCCATATGTGCCCTCCGTCGATTTTCTGTCTATAGACCGTAATTATAACCCTCTGCTAATGTAGATGTCCAATTCGAGAAAAGTAGTTCAACTGTAACTTCGCAGAAAGCGTATAGGGTAGTATTTTCTTAATAGTAATATTTTGAAATATACAGCTGGACGAAACTTTTTATAACCTTCACCATGTGGTATGCATTCAAAATGTCTTATACAGGTAGGGACGGGTCATTGCAAATTTTTTAGTGGTCATTTATTTATTCATTTAAAGATAATTGAAGGCCATGGAAATTCTCTGGTTTTCCACATAGATATGTTAATTTATAGCTTATGATGTAGAAAGTAATTTTAATTTTCAAAAAAAAAAAACCCTTCGAAAATGACAAAATCCAATAGAACTGATTTTGTATATTGTAGCGTATAATTGACGACAACACGTATACGCAATGATAACCCCTATTGATTAAATGACGTCTTTTACACATTTGGAAAATGTTTCTGCAATGATTTTTTTTACAAATTTTATTAAATTTTAAAATATTTTTAATAATAAAAAATAAGAAACTAATAATTATTAAATTTTCAATTTTTTTACGATTTTCAACAGATCATTTCTCTACAGGAGGAGGAGGATATCATTAAAGATGATTAGGATTTGGAATTAATTTAAACCTAAACGGATCACAGCATACATTCGATGCAATATGAGAAATATTTCATAAAATAAAAATATATTTATGAGCATGAACATATTTATGAACAGGTGAGAGGATACTGGAAAAAGGTGCATAACCTCTAGGCGACAAGAAAACCGAAACAAAAGAATACAGAGCTTATGGAAAAGTTGTCATTCCACACATTGTCACAACACACATACAAATCAATCACCCACACAAAATGATGTTTTATGAAAAAGAAGAAAAAAAAATTAATTAAAATTTAAGCAACATTTTATTTAGATTTAAGAGCTACTAAATTTAAGACAAAGAAATAAAAAGCCCTAAAAAATAACTTTTTAACCTAAAACAAAACTAAACCACCCGTGATTCTATTTCTGAATTTTTAAACTTTTTTATTTGCTAGGCCAAGTTATTTAGAAGAAAAAAAAAGAAAATAAAAAAAAAAAAAAAAAACAATGAAAGTGAAATGAAAATTCTATAGAATTATTTTTGTTATGTTATTTAACTTTACAACTATTTTTCTAAACTATTAATTGTTACAAAGAAAAACCGCAAAATGCAAAACCATAAACGTAGCAAATTTATATATGAACTCTAATGTTAAGTAAAGAATATTGAAAATAAACAACCAATAATAATAAATATAAAAAAATACATATAACAAAAATAAAATAAAAATAAAAATGAATATTAAAAATAAGGGGTTAAAAGCTAAACTATGCTTATTTATAATGACCGTAAACAAAAAAAAATCGTGTAACCACAACAACATCAACAACAATAAACCACGTATAACAACAACATCAATAGAAACAAAAATTACAATAACAATAGCAACAATTTGTATGCAAATTGTTTTCAATACTTATATTGGATTTCTTAATATTTACGATTTTGTTGATTGATCTATGTGGCGTATACTTTGTGACAGCACTTATACGTTCCGGTGGTATTGATACCAATTATTGGCATATCATTCGGTTTGCAATTATTTTTTCAAACGAAGTTGCCTTAGTTTGCGACTTAGGATTCACAAAAGATAACAGACCTCCTAGCAAAAAAATAGGTGTTTTCAAGGTCTTTAACATTTTTAACCGGATTGAGTATTTTTGGTAGTACGAAGCCGCAAGGGCAATGGTAACAGAAGTCCTTGCTAAAATATAAATAATGTCACCTTAATGTGGACTCTAGGTAGGAGGGAATAAATATTTCAGTGACGAATTGTGATCATCTCTTCACGTCCCGGAAATGTTTACCATAAAGAGCGGCAACTTTTTGACAATAGACATTCAGGTTATCTCTAAATAGCGAAATCCATTCACCTTAACAGATGATCCCAACTAACTGATCGAAAAAGTAGGAGGAGACTTCTCAACCATAAATTGAGAGTTTCTTGAGGCCATGGTAGCCACCGAGATGTAAATGGTCGTCTATTCGATTTTAATACTGAAACTTCATGCCCTATCTCGGAGTATTTCAAATTTGTTGGAAGGTCCTCCGTTCATAAAATACCTGAAAGGGCTTCTGTAGAAACGCTTTGAAGGGTATTCTATACATAGAAGTCCTCTGAGGGTTTTCTGTCTATAGAGCACCTTGAGGGTTTTATGCCTTGAATTTGATTATCTTTTATCTGCAATAGATATCTGATGTCATTCTATATAGAAATTCGTGAAGTTTTTCAATGTACAGAAAATTTCAGAGGGATCTACTTTTTATAAAATTCCAAGTCGCTGTGGCGTATAATTACGAATCTCAAGTATACGCTCAGAAGTACCCATATAAACATCGAGAGTTATCATTATATTAATATTAAATGACCCTTCATTCAATCTTCCATCCAATTCAATTTTAATACTGAAACTTAATACCCTATATCGGAGTATCTTAAAAATTTTTTGGAAGGTCCTCCGTTCATAGAAGACCTGAAATAACTTCTGTAAAAACACTTTGAAGGGTCTTCAATCTATAGTAGTCCTCTGAGCGTTTTCTATCTATAGAGTACCTTAAGGGTCTTATGCCTTCAATTTGATTACCTTTTATCTGTAAAAGATATCTGATGTCATTCTGTATAGAAATCCGTGGAGTTTTTCGATGTACAGAAAATTTCGGAGGTATCTATATATGTGTATAAAAGGCCCCCAATAAGCCAAGCCATTGTGGCGTATAATTACGAATCTGAAGTATACGCTCAAAGTACCCATATATACGTCGAGATTTATCATAACATTAATATTTCATAGAATATTTCTAAGGATCATATGCGAATATGAATAGATGCGCTTCGAAGAGACTTCTGTCTATGGAAGGCAATGATGGTATTCAATCTATTGAAAACCTCTCAGGGTATTATGTCTACAAAATACATTTGAGGACCTTTTGTGTTAGTGGCTTCTTGATGCATAGTTTAAAGGCCTCTGAGTCAGTCTTCTATCTACAGAAGGCTTTGTAGAAGCCCCCCTGAAAGTGAAAGTCCTGTGAATGGTATTTTTTCTATAGAAAAACTTTCTGAGTTTAGAGAAGAATTTTTTCTCTATTTTTATGCCTCTGTAGAAACCGACTAAAAAATCTTCTGCCTAAGATTTTAGTCTTGATGACCTAAAATGGCATAGTTTTCCAGTAAGGGGAATTATTTTGGCATCCATTTTCTAATTGCGGATAGCCAAGGTATACCTCAATGCATTTTTATTAGGTAATAATAAAGATAACAATTTAGCTATAATCTCTAATAGAAACAAAATTCCCCTAAGCCATTATGGCGTATAATTACGAATATGAAGTATACGCTCAGAAATACCTTAATAAATTAATTATTTCCAACCGAGAATGTATTGTTTGAGACGCATTGACCATAAAATCTCTCTGGGGATCTTCCAGGGTTTTTAGGAGGGTTTTTCGAATTTAGAAGATCTCAGTAGAAGCTCTCAATGCTCTCACTCTTTGGCAGACCTCTGACGGAACTCTATCTACGAGTATATAAATCTCAGAGAATTTGCTGCATATAGAAGAGCCTTTCTGGATGTTTCGTATGCAGAGAATCTCTGAGGCGCTTCTGTATTGAAATACGTGAAGGTTTTCCTTAAAATAGAAGAGTTTTGAAGGTCTAACAAGGCAATACATCACTCTATGTAAGACCTCTGACGGATCTTTATCGTCGTAAATCTCAGATGATTTTCTGTATAAAGAAGAGTTTTGTGGTTGTTTTGTCTGTAGAGGATCTCTGAGGCGCTTCTGTATTGAAATCCGTGAAGGTTTCCCTTAGAATTGAAGATTTGGAAGGTCTAAATGGCCAAGACATTGTGGCCTATAACTACATATCATAGGTATATGCCCAGAAGTACGCACATAAGCGCCAAGCTTCTAGTCGAACAATTTCTCTCATGAAGTATACGCTCAGAAGTATCTTCGTGTAGTTTGAAATTCCAGACGAGGTAGCGTATGATTACACATAACAAGTATACGCCCTAATCTATTCTTATTAATGACTATGTTTAAGACAAGAATTATTATCAATAATTTTCAAATATTATAAATATAAAATCCCAATTTGTTTTTCATCCATAAAAAATTACTACAATAATTCCCAATAGAACAAATCACAACATACAGCTTCCTGTCGAATACCAATATGCAATAATACAATATAACAACAACAAAAAAACAATATTGAAATATTTAAAAAAAATGTTTTTCCAAAAACAAGCCAGAAAAAGCAATACCCATTAAGTTTGCAAAAACAAAAAATAAAAAAAAATTAAAAAATCCTGAATTCAATAAATGTAGTTAAATATTTTTAAATGTAAATAGGATTAATAAAAGAATTAAACAAAAACAAGGCGAAAAAAATTGATTATAAAATAAGTTACTAACACAACAAACCAATGATAATTGTCACCCCTCAAAAAAAAAGTAGTAAATAATTTAAGAAATAAATATATTTATATGTAAACCTGTTGATAACACTCTAATTAACTCCACCCTTTGTTTGGTACACATATATATGTATGTGTAGCAATATTACGTTTAGACATGTTTCTTTATCTTTTATTTTATCTTTTTTTTCTAAAAATTGACAATCAATTACACTACAAATATTAACAATTAAGAAGAAGAAAAATGAAATGAAAACAAAAATATTGGAATAGTATTAAATGGATATTTTTGGGTATATACAGTAAATAAGAAAGAAAGAAATAGTGGTATTAAAATGAAGGATAACAAATAAAGGAACTGCTGGGAAGAAACTGATAGGAATTAATAATTATTTACCTACATAACAATTTTTCTCTTTAAAAGCTTTTCTATCCATGGAAGGCAGTCTTCTATCTATGCAAAACTTTTGATCGTACTTTGTACTCCGACTCTTCTTGAAAAGTTTGTCATATATAGAAGAATTTTTCCTATAGAAGATTTCTGAAAGTTCAAACAGCCATTGTGGCGTATAATTACGTATGTGAAGTATACGCTCCGAAGAACCGTATTTCTATTGATGATTGATGATTGAAATAGTGTTATATTAACGATTCAACCTGAATATTCGATTGGAATATATTAAAATGCAAACTTTGGAAAATATTACGGCTGTAAAATTCAACATTAGAAGTAAGTAAGTAAGTGTCTTTAACCGATACATGACATGAGAAAACATTTTGTGCATTAAAAGCATATTAAAAGTCTCTGAAAGATACTTTCTGCATTCATAACCTCTGAGACTTTCTTATCAACAGAAAGAAGATATTTAAGGATCTTCCATTAATAGAATGCCTCTGTAGAAGACCTTTTAAAATATTCTGTCTTTAGAATACCTCTGAATGTATCTCTCAACAGAAGACTCTGAACATGAAGCCACTGTGGCGTATAAATACGTATCTGAAGTATACGCACCGAAGAATTTTTCCTATAGAAGATTTCTGAAAGTTCAAACAGCCATTGTGGAGTATAATTACGTATGTGAAGTATACGCTCCGAAGAACCCTATTTCTATTGATGATTGAAATAGTGTTATATTAACGATTCAACCTGAATATTCGATTGAAGACTTCTTCTATGTAAAGAAGATTTATAAAGATATCCTATCTATTGAAAGTCTGCAAGGATCAACTGTCTATAAAATGCCTCTAAGGGCCTTCCGTCTATAAGAGATCTATTAGAGTCTTCTATACATAGACCTTCTTCTATAGATGACATCTGAGGCTTACGTGTCTATAGAAACCCCTTTGAGTTTTTTCTGTCCTTACAAATTTCTAATAATTTCTTTTCCCATAGAAGATCTAAGGTGTTCTATGGGCAGAAGAAGACCTCTAAGGAAGTCTAGTGAAGACCCTGTCAATCGAAGATCTTCAACCATCTTCTGTCTGTATAAAAGACCACCAAATCTACGATGGTCATCTATAAATGAATCTTCTTCTATAGAAGACAACTGACAGACACCTGCCAGAAAGAAACCTGAGTTTCTTCTCTCTCTATAAATTTCTTTTGCCCATAGAATACCTTTAAGTCCTCAAAGGTCTCTTAGGTCTTTCTGGACATAGAAATCTCTGTAGGAGCCTTTCGAAAGAGATCTTCGATGGTCTTATATAAATGAATCTTCTTCTATAGACCTTCAAATATCTATAGAAAACCCCCTCAGAGTTTCTTCTGTCCTCAGAAACCCCTAACAATTTCTTCTGTCCATAAAATACCGTAGAGCATGTTCAGAAGATCATCATTTGAAGATCTTTTGTCTATTGAAGTCCTAAACAATATTTGTTTAAGATTCGAGCTTCCTATATTCTCTGGAAAAATATTCATTTTAAACTCCATGTCTTATATTGTCCTTAAAAATTATCTTTGCAGAACTTTCGATTTTAAAGACGTCTCAGATATTTTCCGACCTTCGAAGGCTTCTGCAACGTTCCCAACCTAAAATATATTTTGTCTCCAGAAAAAAACTTTCAAAAGTTTTTATGTCCATAGCTAGGTCTTCTGTAAGCCATGGCTTTCTAAAACCTTTACCTTCATCCATATATAGTTCCACATGAGTTTCCTTCGCTCAGGAGGGCACTTCCCCAACAATTCCCCTTCACTTCTTAATATCTTCGAAAAAATTCGAACAACAACCAAACATTTGTTTAAACACTTTTAACTTTTTTTGATTATTAAGCCACAGAACTGCAACATCATGCCACGTAAGTACTCTTAAGTACGGACGTACGTATCTTCATCATGATCCAAAACTATTCCCTAACTCCCTGCAGTGCTACAACAACAAAAATACTTAATGGAATTTTTGTTAAAGAAAAAAAGAAAAACGAAGAAAAAACTTTTTAGCTAAGATAAGAAACTCTTTTCTTCGTTTATTTTGGAATTTCTTTTTAAACAATTTCCTTCGAATAATCCTAACAAAATTGTGCAATGTTCGGAAGGGCTGGCATGTGTGTACGTATGTAATTCACATGTGTGAGTGTGTTCAGTTGATGTAAGTAAACGTGTCCTCTGCCCGCAGCTGTATTGCTAGATGGGAGACTTTTTAGTAAATTATTTCCGAAACTTCATCCGTCTTCCGTCGAAGAAAATTTTAAAGTTTCCTCTCCTCTGTCCTCCATCTCTTTCCTGGCTAAAGACTTAAAAAAATTGTTCACATTTCTTTCTTTTTTTTTGGAAATACGATTTGCACAAGAGATATCAAAAAAAAACAGTACAGAAAAAGAGGAAGTATACCAGAAAGTACATGTAAGTGAACAAACACACACACAAATATACCCATACAAAAAAGTATACACACACATGAAAACTATTTATTAAGTAAAGTAAAAGAAAAACTAAAAATATCTATGTTTAAGGATATTTGAGAAGAAAATCTAGACAATTTAGTTAAGACATTGAAAAAAAAAAGAAAAAAATGAAAAAAAACACCGAACAAAAAAATCGTAAGAAGACGATGAGGATGAGAAAATCATCACCATGAAATAAATAAAAAAACCAACTGAGTTTTAAGTGTACAAACAAAAAAATAAAACTTGTAATGTTTTTCATTTATTTGTAAATATTGAACGGCATTTTTGGTAAGTAATTGAAAAGGTAAGAAAATCTTCTATTAATCGGAGACATTTTGGAAGGGATTTCTGAGAGTCTATTAGCCCTTGAAAAAATATTCTTTAAAAAATCCACGCCTCTTATAGTCTCTTGAAAAAATATTCTTTAAAAAATCCACGCCTCTTATAGTCCCTTGAAAAAATATTCTTTAAAAAATCCACGCCTCTTATAGTCTCTTGAAAAAATATTCTTTAAAAAATCCACGCCTCTTATAGTCCCTTGAAAAAATATTCTTTAAAAAATCCACGCCTCTTATAGTCCCTTGAAAAAATATTCTTTAAAAAATCCACGCCTCTGTTAGTCCCTTGAAAAAATATTCTTTAAAAAATCCACGCCTCTTATAGTCCCTTGAAAAAATATTCTTTAAAAAATCCACGCCTCTTATAGTCCCTTGAAAAAATATTCTTTAAAAAATCCACGCCTCTTATAGTCCCTTGAAAAAATATTCTTTAAAAAATCCACGCCTCTTATAGTCCCTTGAAAAAATATTCTTTAAAAAATCCACGCCTCTTATAGTCGCCCTTGAAAAAATATTCTTTAAAAAATCCACGCCTCTTATAGTCGCCCTTGAAAAAATATTCTTTAAAAAATCCACGCCTCTTATAGTCCCTTGAAAAAATATTCTTTAAAAAATCCACGCCTCTTATAGTCCCTTGAAAAAATATTCTTTAAAAAATCCACGCCTCTTATAGTCCCTTGAAAAAATATTCTTTAAAAAATCCACGCCTCTTATAGTCCCTTGAAAAAATATTCTTTAAAAATCCACGCCTCTTATAGTCCCTTGAAAAAATATTCTTTAAAAAATCCACGCCTCTTATAGTCTTTTAAAAAAATATTCCATTAAAAATCCACGCCTCTTATAGTCCCTTGAAAAAATATTCTTTAAAAAATCCACGCCTCTTATAGTCCCTTGAAAAAATATTCTTTAAAAAATCCACGCCTCTTATAGTCCCTTGAAAAAATATTCTTTAAAAAATCCACGCCTCTTATAGTCCCTTGAAAAAATATTCTTTAAAAAATCCACGCCTCTTATAGTCCCTTGAAAAAATATTCTTTAAAAAATCCACGCCTCTTATAGTTGAAAAAATATTCTTTAAAAAATCCACGCCTCTTATAATCCCTTGAAAAAATATTCTTTAAAAAATCCACGCCTCTTATAGTCCCTTGAAAAAATATTCTTTAAAAAATCCACGCCTCTTATAATCCCTTGAAAAAATATTCTTTAAAATATCCACGCCTCTTATAGTCCCTTGAAAAAATATTCTTTAAAAAATCCACGCCTCTTATAGTCCCTTGAAAAAAATATTCTTTAAAAAATCCACGCCTCTTATAGTCCCTTGAAAAAATATTCTTTAAAAAATCCACGCCTCTTATAGTCGCTTGAAAAATATTCTTTAAAAAATCCAGGCCTCTTCAAGGCCCTCAAAAATATTTTTAAGCCTTGAAAAAATATTCTTTAAAAAATCCACGCCCCTTTCTCCTTCAGAAAATATTCTTTACAAAATCCACGCGTATGGGTCCCTTAAAAATATTTTTTTTAAACCGCTCCCCTTTTATACTCATAGTCGTCCTGCACAAAATATTCCTATTGCTTTAATCAATTTAAAAATAGTATCGAAAAATCAATTGACTGAAATTTCTTTAAATACCACCATTTGAAAATAATAACGACGATATACATTCTAATAACCTTATGTTTGTTGTGTTACGCTTCGTTAAGGTCATTCACACGCCCCCCGCCCCGAGTGCTTCACTCAATAACTGTAATAATCTCAATGATGACAGCGGGTGTCCTGTCTGTCCAATAATAGTGGTATTATTATCTATTAAATGGTCCCTTGTTTAAAATGGTTCGCTGGTGTTTTGCCTTTGTTCTTCGTCTTCGAGCTCCTTCTTATCCTTGATGATGATGGCAGAAGGTGCTTGGAATTTCTCAACATTGTTGTTGTTACTAATTCCATTGATTGTATTGGTTATTTTTTGCATTCCTTAAGACACCAGTGCTTATAGTCTTCGTGATAAGGTCACACACGTACTGTCACTGCGACAGTTATGGTACGCCTTTGGTAATTTGTATTTTTTTCACATTCAATGAACCGCAAAAATAATTGTCTTAAATGATGGGGAATATCAACGCTCAAGGACGTCCATTCAGAAGGTTTGGAAAACAAAGGATAGGATTTATTTAAGAATATTTTTTCAAGGCCTACAAGAGGCGTGGATTTATAAAAGAATATTTTTCCAAGGCCTACAAGAGGCGTGGATTTATAAAAGAATATTTTTTCAAGGCCTACAAGAGGCGTGGATTTATTAAGGAATATTTTTTCAAGGCCTTCAAGAGGCGTGGATTTATTAAGGAATATTTTTTCAAGGCCTTCAAGAGGCGTGGATTTATAAAAGAATATTTTTTCAAGGCCTTCAAGAGGCGTGGATTTATAAAAGAATATTTTTTCAAGGCCTACAAGAGGCGTGGATTTATAAAAGAATATTTTTTCAAGGCCTACAAGAACCTACAAGAGGCGTGGATTTTTTAAAGAATATTTTTTCAAGGCCTACAAAAGGCGTGGATTTATAAAAGAATATTTTTTCAAGGCCTACACAAGGCGTGGATTTATAAAAGAATATTTTTTCAAGGCCTACACAAGGCGTGGATTTATAAAAGAATATTTTTTCAAGGCCTACACAAGGCGTGGATTTATAAAAGAATATTTTTTCAAGGCCTACACAAGGCGTGGATTTATAAAAGAATATTTTTTCAAGGCCTACACAAGGCGTGGATTTATAAAAGAATATTTTTTCAAGGCCTACACAAGGCGTGGATTTATAAAAGAATATTTTTTCAAGGCCTACACAAGGCGTGGATTTATAAAAGAATATTTTTTCAAGGCCTAGAAGAGGCGTGGAGTTATTAAAGGATATTTTTTCAAGGCCTACAAGAGGCGTGGATTTATTAAGGAATAAAGAATATTTTTTCAAGGCCTACAAGAGGCGTGGATTTATAAAAGAATATTTTTTCAAGGCCTACAAGAGGCGTGGATTTATAAAATAATATTTTTTCAAGGCCTACAAGAGGCGTGGATTTATAAAAGAATATTTTTTCAAGGCCTACAAGAGGCGTGGATTTATAAAAGAATATTTTTTCAAGGCCTACAAGAGGCGTGGATTTATTAAGGAATATTTTTTCAAGGCCTTCAAGAGGCGTGGATTTATTAAAGAATATTTTTCAAGGCCTACAAGAGGCGTGGATTTATTACAGAATATTTTTCAAGGCCCAGAAGAGGCGTGGATTTATTAAGGAATATTTTTTCAAGGCCTTCAAGAGGCGTGGATTTATTAAGGAATATTTTTTCAAGGCCTTCAAGAGGCGTGGATTTATTAAGGAATATTTTTTCAAGGCCTTCAAGAGGCGTGGATTTATTAAGGAATATTTTTTCAAGGCCTATGAAAAGTCCTATTAAATTTTCTTGTTTTGTGTATCCCCGATTATTTGTTCACGTATTTGTTCCCCTTTATCAAAGCCATTAATACATTGAAATATTGTTTTGTTGTTTTTTCCTATATGTGTAAAGTAAATTTAATTAAAATGGTCTAAGTCTCCGGCATGACTATGTAAACAACAGTAAAACACATACATTTTCCATTATATCAGATCAGATTTGTTGGCCTGCTATGTAATTTCCCATAGGATGTCCTTATCGAATTCTTAGATCTCATTTCCTTCGAATGTCATTCTTTATGTGTGTGTTTGTGTTTGTTTTTTGGTAATCCAGCTTCATTAAGCCCATTAATAGCTTAAATGTTCAGCTGGTTGGTTATCTACTTATGGACATGTTTTCCCCATTGGATGGCATTGTTGCGACTAGGAGAGGACTATTTGAAATTAAACGTTTATATTATTAACACTGATAACGGTTATGATTACCGCAACATAATCAGGATGTGTAATTTGTTTTTTGTACGGATTTGTGAAAATAACTTTGGATAAGAGGTTTGGGGATTATGGACGATAATTATCTTTTTTTGCTATAATCATCTTCATTTAGCTATCTATGTACAGAATGTGTTCTGCTGAGGATCCATTGATTGAAATATATTTCTTTTGAAAGTAACAGATTTGCTACCCAATAAATCCTACCCAATCCAATCTCAAAATTGATTTATTATCTAATCGAAAAATGATATTCTATGGATTTCCAATCAATTCTTCATTGAATTATATAATTTATAAATAATTGCAATGTTGAGCATAATTGTAATTGAAGATGTCCATGGCACTCAGTTACTCCAACTCGTGAATGATATTCGGTTTCTTCAGGAGAAAGCAACAATAAAAAAATAATAAATCAATTATTTGGCGAAATATCAATGTCCTGTCGTCGTTATTAGGAAAAGTAATATTTTTTTTATTGTGAGAAACTTCGAGGGTTTCTATCTCAGTAGGTTTTACTTATACCACAAACACACGCATAAACATAAATGTATTTCTTCTAGACCCCCAAAAATATTCTTTAATAATCCACGACTCGTATAGTCCCCCCCCCCCCAAAAAAAATAACTATTTCTTAGTCCACGCCTCTTATAGTCCACCGAAAAAAATTCTTTCATAATCCATTCCTCTTATAGTCCCCCCAAAAACAGTTCTTTCATAACCCATCCCTCTTATAGTCCCCCCAAAAAATATTCTTTAAAAATCCACGCCTCTTCTAGACCCCCAAAAAATATACTTTAATAATCCACGCCTCTTCTAGACCCCCAAAAAATATACTTTAAAAAATACATGCCTCTTACAGTCCCCCAAAAAATATTCTTTAAAAAATCCACGCCTTTTCTGGCTCCAAAAATATTCTTCTATAAATCCGCCTTTTTTTTTGTTTTGTTCCTCAGAAAATAATCTTTAATAAATCGAGGCCTTTAATGTTCCCTAAAAATATATTCTTTAAAAATCCTCTTTTGTGGACCTATTGATCCTCAACATTTTTTCTTTATGACAATTAAACATCAATTAAAACACATTTTTTTTTAATTCACCTGCCTCCAATTGACCTTTTGTCGGAGATATTAAATTTCCATCCCTCCCCTCGAATAAACTTTTAATGTCCCACCAATTTACGGGATAACGAAGCTTTTAAAAAATCCAATTACACAGCGTTCAAATGAATATGATATCAAATCAAAATTCAATATTGCCCACAAATATGTATTTGTTTGGGAGTGTGTGTGTGTGGTGGTATGAGATATTTGTAGGTGTTGTCTTGTTGACATTTTGTAGACCCTGCCCCCATCCATAACCACCCCAAGCAACCTGACAATATAGCCATGTAGTCGCGTTGCTAATGCTATTATAAATGCACACACTTCTAGGGAAGACATGGCGAGCGGATAACGAAGAAGAACAAGACGAAGTAGAAAAAACAACAACCACGAAATAAAACTAAATTGAAATATAAAATAACACGTAATTGACATTTACCACATTGCGTTAATAGCAAATTGATGGTAGCGGTTTCGTTTCGTTTTTTTATTCTTGCGAATTCCCAAGCTATGAGAAGGTGAAACGGAGGAGTGAGTCTAAATCACACACACACGATAATGTCGTTCTGGGAATATTCTGACGAAAAAGAAACAGATAGAATTCGATGTTCATAGACGGGAAGGGAGGTGGAGGGATAATTTCTTAGAATTACATTGGTTTTTATGCTAACCAAGGATTTTATTAGCCTCTGGTATTTTAACTATAATCGCATAAAATGAGCGGAGGATGCCTATTTCCAAGAGAAGTCAAAATATTCTTTAATAAATCCACGACTCAGTTGGCCCTTGAAAAATATTCTTTAATAAATCCACGCTTCAGTTGGCCCTTGAAAAATATTCTTTAATAAATCCACGACCCTTCACGGCCCTCAAAAGTATTCTTTAATAAATCCACGTCTCTTTTAGGTTCTCAAAAAATATTCTTTAATAAATCCACGACCGTTCACGGCCCTCAAAAGTATTCTTTAATAAATCCACGCCTCAGTTGGCCCTTGAAAAATATTATTTAATAAATCCACGCCTCTTTTGGCCCTTGAAAAATATTATTTAATAAATCCACGCCTCAGTTGGCCCTTGAAAAATATTATTTAATAAATCCACGCCTCAGTTGGCCCTTGAAAAATATTATTTAATAAATCCACGCCTCAGTTGGCCATTGAAAAATATTCTTTAATAAATCCACGCCTCAGTTGGCCCTTGAAAAATATTCTTTAATAAATCCACGCCTCAGTTGGGACCTCAAAAAACATTCTTTAATAAATCCACGCCTCTTTTAGGACCTCAAAAAACATTCTTTAATAAATCCACGCCTCTTTTAGGACCTCAAAAAACATTCTTTAATAAATCCACGCCTCTTTTAGGACCTCAAAAAACATTCTTTAATAAATCCACGCCTCTTCAAGGACCTCAAAAACTATTCTTTAATAAAACCACGCCTCTTCAAGGACCTCAAAAACAATTATTTAATAAATCCACGCCTCAGTTGGCCCTTGAAAAATATTCTTTAATAAATCCACGCCTCAGTTGGCCCTTGAAAAATATTCTTTAATAAATCCACGCCTCAGTTGGCATTTGAAAAATATTCTTTAATAAATCCACGCCTCAGTTGGCCCTTGAAAAATATTCTTTAATAAATCCACGCCTCAGTTGGCCCTTGAAAAATATTCTTTAATAAAACCACGCCTCAGTTGGCCCTTGAAAAATATTATTTAATAAATCCACGCCTCTTCAAGGACCTCAAAAACTATTATTTAATAAAACACGCCTCTTCAAGGACCTCAAAAACTATTCTTTAATAAAACCACGCCTCTCCAAGGACCTCAAAAACTATTTTTTAATAAAACCATGCCTCTTTCAGTGCCTCAGAAACATTTATTTAATAAAACCACGCCTCTTTCAGTACCTCTGAAACATTTATTTAATAAAACCATCCCTTTTTCAGTGCCTCAGAAACATTTATTTAATAAATCCACGCCTTGTGATGGTCCTTGTCAAAAAATTTTTGTATTTTTTACTATTAAGGATTTTGTACATGAACAATATCCTTCCCAAAAACGTCAAAGTCAACAATAACAACAACTTTGTACAAAAAAAAAGAAATAAAAAACTTTAATAGACAGTTTCAGTACACATGCAAGTGTCATAAACGTTGACTTTAGAAGTATTCCCTCCTCCTCCTCCTCCACCTCGCTACTTCTGTTTCGCGCTGAAGATATATTCGAATAATACATGAACGATGACAGCTATTGAAAAATGTCGCAGAATAAAAAAGTTTTGTTTCGCTTATATTACACTTTTTTATTTTGCACTTTGACAATGTCATACACTTGGCTTTGTTTTTTGCTTCGGGGCTCATACTATCTGTGCCAGCAACCCCTCTCAATCACGGTGTAATATAGGAGATTTACTGTCCCATAAACAACAAAAAAGGAAAAAAACAGAAAGTATGAAAAGAAAAAAACGCTGACATCATTAATTATCATCAACATTGTAGACTACATCATTATCATCATTTGTCATTATCATCATCGCCATCGCCATCCTCTTTTCATTATGAGTATGAAGCACAAAGTTAATAGATATCGTAAGGATGCATCAGTTATTGATGTGCGATATAGAAGCATGTATGTCACTGGATCATCTGGTGATAAATCTAAGGTCATATTTGTGACAAAGTTGAGTGGGGGCAAAGAAAGGGGGGATACAGAAAGAAAACTCTTTCAGGACCTATATGAGGCGTGGATTTTTATAAGAATGTTTGTTCAAGGACTGTAAAACACCCATAGCCTATACAGATTTTTTCAAGGACCCGAAAAATGCATGGATTAATTAAAGAATATTTTTAAGGATTCATATAGGCCTGGATCAATTAAAAAGGAGTCTATGTGAGGCGTGAATTTATTTAAAATCAATTAAAAAACATAAAACATATTTTTCACGGCCTATAAGAGCTCTGGATTAATTAAAAAATATTTTCACGGCCTATAAGAGGCTTAAGAGTCATGAATTAATTTAAAAATATGCTCCAAAGCCTATAAGAGGCGTGGATAATTTAGAAAATTTTTTCTGAGTCTATAGAGAATGAGTCGTGAATTAATAAAATGTGCCTAATTCTATTAGTGGTCTGGATTGAATAAAAATTATTGTTCACGGCCTATAAGAGACTTGGGTTAATTAGAAAAGATTGTTAGGGGTCTATAAGAGACGTGGATTAGTTCAAAAGATTTAATGAAATATTTTTTTTTTTCAAGAACTAAAATAAAACATTATTATTATTTGTCACTCCAAAAAACGTATACCCTTTTCAACGAAATATATATTTCAAATATTTTCTTTATCTCTTACATAAATTAACTAATATCACAAAATGTTCTCCCTAAATATTGTTTACCACGTTACAGCAGTAGCAGCAGCAGCAACATATCCAGTACATGGTCCAGTGACCAATTTAAAGTACTTGTGGTTATTTGCTGTAAATAAGTAATACACACATACATACATCCATACACATTTTATATATGAGTAGCTAAACTCCAAACTATTTCCAGAATACGTACTTCAAAAACTCTCAACAACCAACGAAGCCAACCGAAATAGCCAGAAGGGTTCTCCGAAAACCCCTAATACAAAACCCACAACAGCCAATAAGTAGTGAAATAGAAACCACCCCCTGCCCCTGCCCAATTGAAATACATATATTTTGAAGATTGGAATTAGGACCACAGAAAAGCCACCATCATCACAACACTAACGGACTCAGTGAACGTTGAATGGACCCACAAGTGGCACTTGTAGTTCCAAACTCAATGGAATGAGGGGCGATTGGGTCGTTGTTGTAGGGAAGTTGTGTGTGTATGGAGTTAAATAGAGGGTTAAGTTAGAGCTTATTATTAGATTTGCAATTGACATTGCGGAATTATTAATGTAAGTTGCGGGTAAAGGCGGTTATCAAATGAAAAAGAAATTTTAAATAAGTAGAAACGTCGTTAAGGTATCTTTTTGAAATAACCACGCCTCTTATAGGGCCTCAAAAAATGTTATTTTATTCATTTCCGTTAAAAAAATATTCTTTAATAAATTCACGCCTCAGTTGGCCCTTGAAAAATATTCATTAATAAATCCACGCCTCAGTTGGCCCTTGAAAAATATTCTTTAATAAATCCAAGTCTCTTATTGTTCCCCAAACAATTATATAATACATCCACGATTCATATAAGCTTCCAAAATATATTCTCCTTTTTTTAGGCCCTGAAAAATATTCGTCAATAAAATAAAGTCTTCACGTCTCATATAGAGCCTGAATAATATTCTTTAAAAAATCAACACCTTATATAGGGCCTGGAAATATTATTTAACAATTCCGCGCCTTTTATAGTCCCCTAAAAATATTCTTTAACAATTCCGCGCCTTTTATAGTCCCTCAAAACATATTTTTTAATAAAACCATGCCTTTTTTAGGACCTCAAAAAATATTTAATAAGACCATTCCTCTTTTAGGACCTCAAAAAATATTCTTTAATAAAACCATGCCTCTTTTAGGACCTCAAAAATATTCTTTAATGAATCCACGCCTCTTTTAGGCCCTTGAAAAATATTCTTTAATGAATCCACGCCTCAGTTGGCCCTTGAAAAATATTATTTAATAAATCCACGCCTCAGTTGGCCCTTGAAAAATATTATTTAATAAATCCACGCCTCAGTTGGCCCTTGAAAAATATTCTTTAATAAATCCACGCCTCAGTTGGCCCTTGAAAAATATTCTTTAATGAATCCAAGCTTCTTTTAGGACCTCAGAAATGTTTTTTAATGAATTCACGCCTCTTTTAGGACCTCAAAAATATTCGGTATTTTTACCCTAATTATGGGGATATATTTTTTTCTTGGGGGACGTACCCGGTTACCCGGTTATTTGACCCGGAAGTTCGGGTACGGGTACCCGGTTATATCCGGTTCTACGGATCCGGTTAATATAATATCATTTTAAAGGTTATAAAAATACCTTTCCATTGAGTGGTAATATGATGGGGTTATCTCAAACCATTTTGGAGATATAGTCAAAAAACTGGGTTTTGGTGCCCGATTTTTTTGAAAAACTCCCTAAAAGTCGAACTTGGGCCCATTATAGTACCTCTCTAACCCAAACTCAAATGATAGACCACAATATGCCCTTTCCAAAATGGTGCGATATGTGGCTGTATCTGTTGTGGATCAAAAGATATGGGCCTTAGAACCCTACAAAAACAAGAAAATTCTGTCGCGTAGCCGGTGTTGGTATCTGTCCATAGGAGAAAGTCTTAAATCCCCGGCCGAAGGCCGGCTACACAAAAAATATTCTATTTAGAAGGTTTTTCTGCCGCGTTAGCCGGTGTTGGCATCTGTCCATAGGTGAAAGTCTTAAATCCCCGGCCGAAGGCCGGTCACCCAAAAAAATATTCCATTTAACAAGAGATTCTGTCGCGTAGCCGGTGTTGGTATCTGTCCATAGGAGAAAGTCTTAAATCCCCGGCCGAAGGCCGGCTACACAAAAAATATTCTATTTAGAAGGATTTTCTGCCGCGTTAGCCGGTGTTGGCATCTGTCCATAGGTGAAAGTCTTAAATCCCCGGCCGAAGGCCGGTCACCCAAAAAATATTCCATTTAACAAGAGATTCTGTCGCGTAGCCGGTGTTGGTATCTGTCCATAGGAGAAAGTCTTAAATCCACGGCCGAAGGCCGGCTACACAAAAAATATTCTATTTAGAAGGATTTTCTGCCGCGTTAGCCGGTGTTGGCATCTGTCCATAGGTGAAAATCTTAAATCCCCGGCCGAAGGCCGGTCACCCAAAAAATATTCCATTTAACAAGAGATTCTGTCGCGTAGCCGGTGTTGGTATCTGTCCATAGGAGAAAGTCTTAAATCCCCGGCCGAAGGCCGGCTACACAAAAAATATTCTATTTAGAAGGATTTTCTGCCGCGTTAGCCGGTGTTGGCATCTGTCCATAGGTGAAAGTCTTAAATCCCCGGCCGAAGGCCGGTCACCCAAAAAATATTCCATTTAACAAGAGATTCTGTCGCGTAGCCGGTGTTGGCATCTGTCCATAGGAGAAAGTCATAAATCCCCGGCCGAAGGCCGTTCACCCAAAAAAAAAAAAATATTCTATTTAACAAGAGATTCTGTCGCGTAGCCGGTGTTGGCATCTGTCCATAGGAGAAAGTCTTAAATTTTCTGCCGAAGGCCGGCTACACAAAAAACATTATATTTAGAAGGAATTTCTTTCGCGTAGCCGGTGTTGGTATCTGTCCATAGGAGAAAGTCTTAAATCTCCGGCCGAAGGCCGGTCACCCAAAAAACACCATGCTATTTAAAAGGAGATTCTGTCATGTAGAAAGATTTTCCTTGTTTTTATAGGGTTCTAAGGCCCATATCTTTTGATTCACAACTGATACAGCTACATATCGCACCATTTTGGAAAGAGCAAATTGTGGTCTATCATTTGGGTCCTGTTTGGAGAGGGACTATAATGGACCCAAGTTCGACTTTTAGGGAGTTTTTCAAAAAAATCGGGGACCAAAACCCAGTTTTTTGGCTATATCCCCAAAGTGGTTTGAGATAACCCCATCATATTACCACTCAATGGAAAGGTATTTTTATAACCTTTAAAATGATACCCATATTATATTAACCGGATCCGTAGAACCGGATATAACCGGGTACCCGTACCCGAACTTCCGGGTCAAATAACCGGGTAACCGGGTACGTCCCCCAAGAAAAAAAGATATCCCAATAATTAGGGTAAAAATACCTACCTCTGGAAAAAATTTCAGAAAAATTTGATCGTTTTTACTAAACTAGAGTTGTTCCACATTCTTTAATAAATTCACGCCTTATATAGGCCATGAAAAAAATATTCCTTAATAAATCCATTAAAACTATTTTTTAATATATCCAGGCATTCAATAGTCCCCCAAAAATGTTTTCAATTATGCCTTAAACACACATTTTTAAAAAGTCACGCTTTTGGTCTCAATATTACTTCAAAAGTAGTTTTAAAAAATTCACTTACCTCGACCAAAATATTCCAATATTCTTTGAACATCCACGATTCTGAGTCTGACATTGTCCTAAAAAAGATTTAAAAAAAACATATTTTCCCGAACTGTTGAAATATTTCAAAAAAATACATACGCTTTCGGTCATAATGATACAGTTCCGTTAGTCCACTTTGCGGAATCCGAATATTTTTTCTTAGATTTTCACCTTTTTCTATACTTTGTTTTTTCTGAAACGGGGAAACACTTGAAATTTATAATTTGATCCAATATTGAAACCGATAAGAAATTTAAGACGCAAAATACAATTCCCGACGATTTTCACAGCATGGAAGTAACCCATGAAACTCGCTTGGCACCGCCCGGGCCAGTTTTGAGAAATGGATGTGGTGGTCTGAGTGCCGGCACCTCATCATCTCCTCCGGACACAAATATTCCCGGCTATCATTACCAACAACCGAACCCCAACAATGAAAATTCTATTTACAATGATGTGATGGCCATGTTCCATAAATGTTTCAGTTATCAGAAACTACCAAATTCAGCTTGGACCCTACCACCAGAATCTACTGCTGGTGGATTATTTTCCGAATATTATCAATTGGATAGCTTGCAACAGCTGAAAATCAAGCTAAACGATGTCAAGAGTAAACTCAATGACTATGTCATTGAGGAATGGTCACAGCATACCAGACGCAAGGATCCTGCTGGCGAGATACCATGGCGTTTGAAATCTGAGATGAAGGCGGAATTTGTAACCATTGCATGGTGTAAACTATTTGAGTGTTTAAATAGATTTCCCGAGTTGGTGAAAGGGCCACAGGTGAATTCATTGCATTTATGTGAGGCACCAGGAGCATTTATTGCGGCCCTTAATCATTATATCTATACCAGATTTAAGCCAGATGAGGTAAGTTGTAATGGGATTACACATGTAAAGAGGTAATCATTAATAATTTGTTTAAGTTTTCAAAAGGTGTTGTTTTTAAAACCAAATTTTTGAAGGGCCGTAAACCCAATTAGAGTGAATTTTTTGAAGGACCATTAGCGAGATAGGCGTGGATTTTTAAAAGCCATTTTTTGTAAGACCATTAGCCCCATTAAAAAAGTTTTTGTAGGACCATTAGCCCAATAGGCGTGGATTTTTAGAAAGGCCTTATGTTGGAAGACAATATTCCACTTTTGTATGAGATATTCTTGTCGTATATAGTCTTCTATAAGAATTATAAATTGTTATCCTCTTTTTAAATAACATTTTTTTAATATCTCCTTACAGGTTAAATGGCAGTGGCTGGCCACCACCTTAAATCCCTATTACGAAGGTAACCCCGTAAAGAAAATGATTATGGATGATCGTTTTATGTTGTACACGCTGGATAATTGGTTATTTCACAAGGATTTCACCGGCAACATTATTAGCAGTGAAAATGTCGAACATATGAAAGAGGAATGTAAAAAACGTCTGGGTGAAGTCCATTTGATAACAGCCGACGGATCAATAGATTGCATCGATGCCCCCGATTGTCAAGAGGAAAAAGTGGATCTCTTGCATTTTGCTGAAATTGTAACGGCATTAGAAATTCTAGCAAATGGAGGCTCCTTTGTGGTGAAAATGTTTACCCTCTTCGAATCGACTTCGCTGTGTAAATTATATTTATTGAATTGTGTCTTCCGAGAGGTGCATGTCTTTAAACC